>NW_020527496.1:690000-990000 GCF_003368295.1 Carassius auratus | reverse complement strand
TACACATGACAGACACAGCCCCCGGCCCCTTTAAATGCACCTAGAAGTCGTGACTCCCGACAATGAATAACGTCAGTCATCCGACTAAATTAACACTGCAGGATAACAATAACAGGAAAGACAGTCAGCAATCGTCTATTCCACATGGCGTTTTATTTATTTATTATCACAGAACATATTATTAATCAAAATTCGCACCTAACGTTACCCAGCCCGGGTAGCCTAGGCTACAGTATATTATGAGCACCACAAGATAACTCCTGATTTTTCTTTAACTTTAAATAATGCAGTTATCAAAGTAAAAGTATGCTTACTTGTAAACACAACCTTAAACATGCTTGCAGATTTAAATCCATTTAGAAATGATGAACAACCAGCCAGCCAATGATCTAACAGAAATTAACAGCTGCCTGTCAAACAAAAATGATAACAAACCGATTTAAATCCTTCACTGCCACACATGCAAATGACAAATCGCTTAATAGCCGAACTAATTATTATTAAAGTGTCACTCACAGTCACAAGCCTAAATTCGCTTTAACACAGTCCTCTTACATTTACTCTTCAAAGTAGTGATTAAAACGTAGCGTTAAATTTGAGGTAGAATTTTTGGCGGTCGACAGAAGCTTTTCACCGAAGCAGAGTGTGCATTTTACCGTTATGTTCTTTTCTTTTTCGTTGACAAATTTAAAATAATGTGCGTACTTCCATAAACCAAACGCTGTCCTCTCTGCTATCTTGCCGGGAGTTCGGAAAAAAAAAAAAACCCACACACACACACAGGGTCAGGCGCAGGGCACAGACGCATCACAGCCATTGACTTTACGATCACAGAGCTTCGGCTCCGCTGATACATCCGCAGGTGGCACAATAGACCTAGGCCTACTGTCTGAAAAAAAGCAGGCTGCAGTCGGGATTTTCCTTTCCTTAAAATAACGGATTACTTTTTTTAAAAAATAACGAAGTTACTGATTACTTACGCACGAAACTAACGCGTTAAGTTACACATTTCAGGAAAAAAGTAATTAGAGTACTCTAACGCGTTACTTTGTAACGCGTTACCCACAACACTGTTTAATTACAGGTATTTCTGGTCCAGTCTCTTTTTAAAGAGAACTGATTAAACTTCTGTTGGTGACCTCTCTCTCTCTCTCTCTCTGCTTAAGCTCAGTGTAATATGGATAGGTTGACACACACACACACACACACACACACACACAAAAAACATTTGATTCAATAAAGGGGACCTGCAGAGGCTCCATAAACATAAAATGTGCCTGTTTGGACTTGGATTGCCTCTAACCAGACATTTATGCTGGTCTTATCCGCAGTGTTTACAGGAGCAGATCAGCCCAATTACCCTCCTGTAGCTGAGCAGATGCTCTCCCGTTTAGCCAAAGTTCATTATTTTGCCCTCGGTGTGAGAACGGAGTTTGATTTTAGACTATATCGTTGGCAGAAGAAACAGGTCAACAAAGGAGATGTGTAACCTTAAGCCATACCAAAAAAAAAAAAAAAAAAGATTATCATTTAAAATTATGTAAGGCTACAAACAATTTTGCCAAAGTTGAGACTTCTCTCTTCCTTATATTATACCACATCTAGAGCTTTTGGTAAAATTTTGGACCAATGAGATTTCGTTTCGGTGCTACATAACACAACGCTGCAGCAATAAGACCCAGTTTTGTAACTTGTCGCAGTTGACACTGAGATAAAAACTCAAATTGACATCGATTGGCTTTTTAAATAATGGTAGGATATTTGAGGCGACATGAGCAACAAAGACCAGAGGGAGCGCGGACGGTGAAGCTCACGTGATCCCGTCCATTGAATCGCCTACAAACAACCAACGGAAGTGAACTGACGTCACCCAGCGATTTAACCGCCTTTCAGAACCAAGACGTGCAAACCGTCACTGGTAAAACCAATAGAAATAATCTAGAGCTTTAAAATTCATTAATTTAGTGCAATTTTGTTAGTCAACAGGTCAAATAAATGTGCGAAACTTCCGATTAACCACCATAGTACTAGAAAAACAACAAAGTGCAGTAAACGGTCAAACTATTTGCGCAACAAACCGCGTGTTTAAGAGTGTGGTATAAAAAAAAAAATACCAGTTTTTTTGCTCCTCTTGGCAGCATTTTTAGCTACTTTCTTCATCCGAATACTGTAGCTACTTGCCTACTATATAATAGGTAAAAAACAGTATGCAAAATAAGTAGTATGTCTTCTGAGGAGATTTATAAGTGTGCATCCGAGGGACACTTTATTGTCCCATGAGTTGTGAATAGCAGTGAAGCGGTGCAACTATGGGTAGGGTTGCCAATATTGGTCACGTGACAAACTTAATGCAAGTATGTAATTACTTTAATAAAAGTGGACCCAACCAGAGTTTTAAAAGGTGTCCCTCATGGCGAAGGAAAACCACACAGTGTGATGGGACAGACAGTTACAGCCAAGAGGCTATATGCATGTGAAATTATGAGCTACTGCAGATGGAATACAAGAAAGCATCCTCTGTCCGGGTCCAGTGTGAAAGACGGTCGGGAGAGATGATGGATTTGTCACTGGCCTGATTGAGCCACTGCTGGGTCATCACGAAAGTTGATCAAATATTGAAATAAATAATTCATTTACTCATTATCATATAAGCATCTTTTTTTTAGTTCACAAGTTCTAAAAAAGTTACTTTTTGTTTTAACTATTAAACTATTAATTTGCCATCATCATTTAAGGTCTATACTAATTGGGATTACGTGTAACTAATTTAAGCAAATAAGTGCATCTGGTTTTTGTGAAGGTTTTTGAGAACTTGTTCCATAGTTTTCTCGCTTCAGCTGATAAGAGAGCTACTTTAACAGGCAATTTGTATCAAAGTCTTAGCTTAAGTGATACACATATTCAGCTCTCGCACTGATTGCCAAAGAAAGGTTTTCTCTGCAGGTGGTGGGTATTTGTTTCTGCTGTTTTACAAGTGAATGCTAAACCGTGTCTATATGAGACGTATTTTCTTCTGCATTTCAGTGTGAAAGAAAAATGGATAAGACATGACTTAGCAATGTGTTGTAAGTGGAATTTATTTTGTAATTAAGACTCCACCAAAAAAAAAAAAAAAGGATGTTGCTAGTTTTAAGATATTATATATCTGGTTGTGATTTGAAGTTGAGATTATGGGTATTGTTTGACATGTCCTCTAACTGCAAACGTGCTTGGAAGAGAGAGCTAAAGCTATGATATTACCTTCCAGACAATTTCATGAATGAACCATGCAGGTCCCAGCCCAAGTAATCACAGCAAATTAACCTAAAATAAAATGAGTCTCTCTACAGCAGTCACTTTCCCCCCGTGTTTAGGTCATATTACATCAAAGTGTCCTCATGACAAGCCGTGATTGTAGATAATGAAAGCTATTTATTTTCTGGTAAGAGTTAAAAGGATGCTGTCCCAGCTCTATGTACTGTGGAAAGCTTTGTGTTACTGACAGTCTATGATTGTGTGTTATTGACTACAAAACCAATAAGTCTCCCAATCTATGCACTGTGTTATCAGATTTCCTTTAGCTTCTATCAGTACTTACCTGTAGATCTGTAGATTCTATTGACTTCTATCTATGAATTACACAAACAAACAATATACAGAAAACAGCTAGGTTCTCTCATGTGTGCCCTCAAATGTTTTAAAGAACATTCCTGGAAAATTTCACTATCAACAATTCATAAAAGTATGTTATTCAAAATGTAATCTTTCTTGGTTCATGGTTTATAATGTCCGATTACAAATGTAATGTTCTCTTTCTGGTATCCACTGGTGCAACCATGCTGATACATCTACAAGTGCCTACAAGAAGAGTACAAGTGTGTATAAGAGTGTCTAAAAGGTGAGTACTTACTGTAGTGTAGTGTGTTTTTCTTCCACAGATGTGCAAAGGGCCAGCCAAAAATTTAAACCAGTTCTAAAAGCTTGTAATGTAAATGACTGAAATCTTTGCAACAGTATAGCAGGCTATTTACTTATGTAAAATACCTGTAAATATCAGTTGCAACTTGTCACTCTATATCTCCCAGAAATATGTCTTGGTAAGATGACAATTAAATTCTTAGTTTTATGATCAAAGGTCTGTAAGTTTTTATTGTTGAGGTCAAAATATATAATGTAATGTAATGATGATTGAGAGATGAACAAATGAACCTTCCTCAGAAACCTGCTGGATCTTATTTGATAGTTACATTTTAACATGATTTTTCAAAAATCGTATGTTTGGATAATCAAGTAAACCTAAGTTGCTTTAACCCATTAAGTGTCACGGTTGGGTTTGGGAAAACACAAAGAGAGGGTAGATCCAAATGCAGGTAAGGGTTTTTATTTAAACAGAGGGGTAACTACAAAAATAAACAGTCATGAGAGACAAACGTAACCAAAAGAGGGAACCGGATGAAACGGGGAACTCGGAAGAATGAGAAGGTAGAGGAAGTCTCGGGGGAACGAGAGCATGAGACACATAGGGTAAGGACTCCATGATGACAACAGAGAAAGACAGCTCTATATAGGGAAACTAATGACAGAGTATTGTCAACACCTGTGCGATTCTAATTGGAGTGCAATTACTGTGAAGACACAACCAGACTAGCGGAATTAAAGTGCCTATGGTGAAGTGCCTAAGGGGAAGTGAGCTCACTAGGGAACACCCAGGAAAACAAAGACTGGCAGCGTGACATTACCCCCTCCCTACGGAGCAGCTACCAGATGCTCCACCTAAACCCAGGAAAACCCCAACAGAAAAAGAGGCAGGAGGGAGGTGGAACGGCGGCGGACCAGGGGGAGGGGCGGAGGGACAGAAAACAGGGACAGGAGCAACCAGGAGGAATGGAAAGGTGCAACACAAAACAAGGAGTCCAGGAGGGAGGCGGACAGGTGGAGGCTCAGGGGGAGGGAAGGAGGGCCAGACTAAACTAAAAGGAACAGACAGAAACAGAACTCAAAAAACACAAAACATAAGTCCATGAAGGGCATGTTGAGGCGTCCACCAGGACGGAGCAGATGACCACCACATCTTTGTGGTCGAGGCCGGAGTCCACCAGGGCGGAGCGGAAGACCACCACGGCCTTGTGGTCAAAGTCAAAGCCCTCCAGGGCGGAGCGGAAGACCACCACGTCTTTGTGGTCGAGGCCGGAGTCCACCAGGGCGGAGCAGAAGACCACCACGTCCTCATGGTCACCGCCGGAGTCCCCCAGAGCGGAGCGGACGACCACCACGTCCTCGTGGTCACCGCCCGAGTCCCCCAGGGTGGAGCGGACGACCACCACGTCCTCGTGGTCACCGCCAGAGTCCCCCAGGGCGGAGTAGAAGACCACCACGGCCTTGTGGTCACCGCCTCGGGAACTGTATCAGGCACCGCCTCTGGAACAGCCTCGGGCACCGCCTCGGGAACTGTATCGGGCACCGCCTCGGGAACAACATCGAGCACCGCCTCGGGAACTGCATCGGGCACCGCATCGGGCACCGCCTCGGGCACCGCCTCGGGAACTGCATCGGGCACCGCCTCGGGAACAGCATCGGGCACCGCCTCGGGAACAGCATCGGGCTCCGCCTCGGGAACAGCATCGGGCTCCGCATCGGGCACCGCCTCGGGAACTGCATCGAGCACCGCCTCGGGAACAGCCTCGGGCACCGCCTCGGGCACCGCCTCGGGAACTGCATCGGGCACCGCCTCGGGAACAGCATCGGGCACCGCCTCGGGAACAGCATCGGGCACCGCCTCGGGAACAGCATCGGGCACCGCCTCGGGAACAGCCTCGGGAACAACATCGGGCTCCGCCTCGGGAACAGCATCGGGCTCCGCCTCGGGAACAGCATCGGGCTCCGCCTCGGGAACAGCATCGGGAACTGCATCGGGCACCGCCTCGGGAACTGCATCGAGCACCGCCTCGGGAACAGCATCGGGCACCGCCTCGGGAACTGCATCGGGCACCGCCTCGGGAACAGCCTCGGGAACAACATCGAGCACCGCCTCGGGAACAACATCGGGCTCCGCCTCGGGAACAGCATCGGGCTCCGCCTCGGGAACAGCATCGGGCTCCGCCTCGGGAACAGCATCGGGCTCCGCCTCGGGAACAGCATCGGGCTCCGCCTCGGGAACAGCATCGGGAACAGCATCGGGCTCCGCCTCGGGAACAGCATCGGGAACTGCATCGAGCACCGCCTCGGGAACTGCATCGGGCACCGCCTCGGGAACTGCCTCGGGCACCGCCTCGGGAACAGCCTCGGGCACCGCCTCGGGAACAGCCTCGGGCACCGCCTCGGGAACAGCCTCGGGCACCGCCTCGGGAACAGCCTCGGGCACCGCCTCGGGAACAGCCTCGGGCACCGCCTCGGGAACAGCCTCGGGCACCGCCTCGGGAACAGCATCGGGCACCGCCTCGGGAACAGCATCGGGCACCGCCTCGGGAACAGCATCGGGCACCGCCTCGGGAACAGCATCGGGCTCCGCCTCGGGAACAGCATCGGGCTCCGCCTCGGGAACTGCATCGGGCACCGCCTCGGGAACTGCCTCGGGCACCGCCTCGGGAACTGCCTCGGGCACCGCCTCGGGAACTGCATCAGGCACCGCCTCGGGAACAGCCTCGGCCTCCGGAGCAGCAGCGGGCACCGCATCGGGAACGACCTCGGCCACCGCCCCGGCCTCCGGAACAGCAACGGGAACCGCATCGGGAACGGCTTCGGTCACCGCCTCGGCCTCCGGAACAGCAGCGGGCACCGCCTCAGCCTCCAGAACAGCAACGGGAACCGCATCGGGAACGGCCTCGGCCACCGCCTCGGCCTCCGGAACAGCAGCGGGTACCGCCTCGGCCTCCAGAACCGCAGCGGGCACCACATCGGGAACAGCATCGGGCATTGCCTCGGCCTCTCGAACAGCATCGAGCACCTTCTCGGGAACAGCCTCGGCCTCGGAAACAGCATCGGGCACCGCCTCGGGAACTGCATCGGGCACCGCCTCGGCCTCCGGAACATTAGCGGGCACCGCATCGGGAACGGCCTCGGCCACCGCCTCGGCCTCCTGAACAGCAGCGGGCACCGCATCGGGAACAGCCTCGGCCACCGCCTCCGGAACAGCAGCGGGCACCGCATCGGGAATGGCCTCATGGACGGCAGCCGCCCGCTCGGGAACGTTCTCCGGGTCCTGAGGAACAGTAGCTGCCTGTCTCCTCCTCCGCCCTCTACGATGGAGAGTCGGTGGCGTTGAGTCGGCCATCTTGTGCTGTGGTGCTGGGCTGGCGGCCATCTTGAGCTGTGGCGCTAGGCTGGCGGCCATCTTGGGCTGTGGGGCTGGGCTGGTGGCCATCTTGGGTTGTGGGGCTGAGCTGGCAGCCTTGTCTGGAAACTCTGGTGTGGTTGTTGCATTCCACTGAGCACGATGGTGCAGGTAATTGGTAAACCCCCAAAAGTCCAGGATCTCTAACCCCTTCATCTCCCATTGAGGTAAAGGATCATCCAGGCAATTATTAAACCAATCCTTTAGTGCTGCATCATTGTAACCTAACCCGACTGCCAAAGTCCAAAACAATTGCGCCAGGCCACCCACCTCCCTTCCCTCTTGATGAAGGGTGGTTAAGTTCCGGAATCTCCCCCTCCGTTCCTCCATGGTGGCTGGGGAACCGATTCGAAATCTCACACCGCTGGATCTAGGCATGATGGAGTCCTTCTGTCACGGTTGGGTTTGGGAAAACACAAAGAGAGGGTAGATCCAAATGCAGGTAAGGGTTTTTATTTAAACAGAGGGGTAACTACAAAAATAAACAGTCATGAGAGACAAACGTAACCAAAAGAGGGAACCGGATGAAACGGGGAACTCGGAAGAATGAGAAGGTAGAGGAAGTCTCGGGGGAACAAGAGCATGAGACACATAGGGTAAGGACTCCATAATGACAACAGAGAAAGACAGCTCTATATAGGGAAACTAATGACAGAGTATTGTCAACACCTGTGCGATTCTAATTGGAGTGCAATTACTGTGAAGACACAACCAGACTAGCGGAATTAAAGTGCCTATGGTGAAGTGCCTAAGGGGAAGTGAGCTCACTAGGGAACACCCAGGAAAACAAAGACTGGCAGCGTGACATTAAGTGCTCATCATGAAGTATTACTAACAATACAAGGGTTAGTTTAATGTTTAGTTTATAAAAATCATTAAAGATTTAACAGCAAAAAATACATGTTAACCGCAACCTGAACCTTTACATTTTACTGAAAGGCTTTTTACTTGCTAAAAAAGTATGAACTATGAATCAGACAACAGATGGCATGTTGTAGTAGACTGTGTTCAACAGGTTTTCCAGCAATGTTTGATCACGTGGTATTTGATACACTGATGTTCTGGTTAGATGAAGGATGGTACTTGGCCTTGAATGTTTGAGAGAAACTAGACTACATCTTCAAAACCACATTCTGCATCTAAAAAAATGTTATGCAATGGGGTTGTTGCTACATGGTAGCTAATGTGTCTAAATGTGGTCTTTAGTAAGTTGTATGCGGATGCTATAAGGTTTTCTGAATGGTTGTGAGTCAAAAGAGTCTATCTCCAAGTCTCTGTGATATTCTGGCATCTAGATATGACTCAGATCCTCCTTCAGTATACATATATGGGATATATTTGCACTTTTTATCATCTGCCAAACAAAAATCCAATCCAGAAATGTCCCCCCAAAAAATAGCACCCATTTTGTCAAACAAGCCATATGATCTGAGGTATCCTGACTGTAGCAAAAACAGTGCTTACAGGTACGTTTATTTAAATTCCAATGTTTGCCTTAGCAACCGCCACTAACTAGAGCCTTACATTTGCATGAACATGCTTTTATTATTTTGGGGTATAAAAATGAGCCCAGTTGAAATCTGAATCAAAATACAAGCACAAAGACAGAGGGATCTTAACTAGAACCACACAGGAATCAGACTGAGTAAACAAGTAATTACAATGTGCGTGTATGTTTGTCTGCATGTGCTGTGTTGTCTAGTCAGGTTGTCTAATAAACATTTACTGCCATCAGCTGAAAGCTATATATATATATAAAATGTATGTGTATATATGGCATATTAACCGTGTATATGCTCTTCAGTTGCAGTTGATGGTCCACTCATGCTCCTCAGACCTGAATCCAGATGTTTTGTATCAGAGTTTTCGAAGTTGGCAAGCAGCACCACAGACTCTCCAGTAGTTTACTGATGCCCTGATCCAGGTCTGGCAGGAGATCCCCAGGAGACCATCTGCTATCTTATCAGGAGCATGCCTAGACGTTGTCGTGCATGTATATACAGTAAGTCAAGATTTCCCCTCATTAAGATCCAATGTGTGATTTAAGTGTTCCCCTAATTTTTTATTAAATTTGAATTATATAATATTCGTCTAACTAGTTTAAGACCAAGTGGAGTGAATGTGTCTTCACATCAGAGTTCAGTTCAAGTTCCACAACTGAGCAGCTTAGCCTTTTTCTGTCATGGATTCTTTTGTGGGAATAATGATGTCTGAAGGTAGGATTGGCAAATAGCAAGGACAGGCAGACTGGAACTGACTGTTACTAATAAATGAGCAGGAATTATGTTTTTTTTTTTTTTTTTTGCCAAGTGAAGACGTCACTCTAGCAACCACCTAAACATTTCACAGAGGCTGCTTTTACTATCATATCGGATGATTTTGTAATCATTATCTGGAACTGATAAATGACATTGTCACTGCAGCAAGCAATTGGATTCTTTATCCACTGTACAGAGATACAGACCAAGTTCTGCAGCTGAATTTTCAAATTCTGATGGTGACTGTAGTAGGCCTACAGCAGAAAGAAGCTGCTTTTGTTTTTGTTTTTTTTGGCCAAACTTCATTCTGTTTTAAAGGAGTCATTGTTGGCATTTGCCTTTTGTCTTGGGTGGCCAGACCATTTAAGTACATGAAAATGTCAGCCAAGTAGGGCCATTTGCTGAGCCTGCTGAAATCATGCAGTTGGTCTACAAGGTTGAACTATGAATCCATGAAAATTGTTCTCACCTAATAATGCAAATCAAACAGATAAGTGAGAACTTTTCCATAAGAGAGTATCATTACAGTTCTGTGTGTAATGGAAGCTCGCATTGTTCACGCTT
The DNA here is from genome assembly GCF_003368295.1 of Carassius auratus. Classification (NCBI taxonomy): domain Eukaryota; kingdom Metazoa; phylum Chordata; class Actinopteri; order Cypriniformes; family Cyprinidae; genus Carassius; species Carassius auratus. Next base: position 979,869 of record NW_020527496.1, on the reverse strand, counting down.
CATCCTTGTGTAAAGATGAAAACAGGAGTGTTTGTAAAGGTGACACCTGATATAGTTCATCTTTCTGACAACTCAATCCAACACAGTAATTTCCTTTGCGACAAATCTTTGACGCTGTGTGGACCATAGCCTCATCTTTGCTGGAAACCACAAACCGTTGTATTAGTTTTTAAAGGTTTGCAAATGAAAACTTTTTTGCCATCAAGGTCAGATTTAACCATTTTCTGTCATCTATTCTGTGCTAAACTGTATTATTAGACTGAGAAATCAAACAGTTGGTTAACCGCTTTCTTTGCCAGCATAACACTGACCATAGCTTTGTCAAGAGGTAAAATTACATCCTCCCCGATTGCATGTGGCTTGCTAGCCATTACTTTTTCTGAGGCTTTACAGCTGTAGTTCTCCTTCAGCTTATTTCCAAAATTATTGTTGGTGGCAAACTGCTTGGGTTTCAGATATTGTCCCAGATCGGTTGGTTTATACAGAGCCCCCTAAAGCAATTGTGTGCAATACTGCACTTGGAGGACCACTTTCCTGCAGAGTTTAGCTTCAAAGTACCTGTAGGGAGGTTCCTAGTTAACCTGAAGATCCTGATTATCTGGTTTAGGTAATTGGGGTTAGAGCTGAACTCAGCTGGACAGTGGCCCTCCAGGAGCAGAATTGGGGACCCGTTGTCTATGGGACATGGTGTCTACTTCTGCTTAGAGCTCAAGATATTTTCCCGAGTCCAACGGGACCCGATGGGTTTGGTCGGGTTCGGGCTTAATTTATGTAATCTTACTCGTGCTCGGGTCGGGCTCGGGCTTGCGCTCCGGTTTGCGAGGTAAATGAGCGGTCATGTGATGTGTTTCGATTAGTATGAGAAAGATGCGAAAATGGGTGCTGAGTAGGTGTAACGGAGGCTTGCCTCTGGCGATTACGTTTTGGTTGTACCAGCAATTAAAGCAAACTCTGAGGTGTGGAAAAGTTTTGACCATGTTTATAATGAGAATAATGAGTGAATAATGACGCACCATCAGTGAGTGCAGGGACGCGCTGAAGACATCTACAGTGGATTCAATCATTTTCCTCCACAAAAACATGTAGACCTAGTCTAATCTCTGTGAGTAAAGGTTTTTTAAATGATAACTAAATATTCATTGAGTCTTAAATGCATAATGTGGACAGAGTATATGCTAATGTTAGCATTATTATTTTATTAAATACCAGCTGCTAGTGGCGAAGCAAATCCGACGGAGCCTTTATCTTAATTTTGTTATTGCCAAAAACCCATCTTAATTTATAATTTATCTTAATTTATTTTGTTAAATAAAGACTCATTTTTATTGGTGCGTTGGTCTATTTATAGGCTAAATGAGCCTATGTCTATTAAGAGTGCTGAGATGTTAAGATGTTACAGAGGACTTGTTTTATTTCTTTATTCCAACTTCCAAGTGGTCTACGTTAGTTATGAATAAATTATGTTAAAACATGTATAAATGACTTGACAAAAGGCAAAAGAGCTGTGTGTGCGCACATTTGAATAATGTCGGACTGTAAACGGGTTCGGGCTTTTAAAAAGCTGTCAAACAAAATGTACTTGTCGGCAGTGTTGGGTATAGTTACTTTGGAAAGTAGTTAGTTAGGTTACAACGTTACCATCAATTAAAAGTAATCAGTTATGATACAGCGTTACCTATTCATAAAAGTAACGCGTTAGAGTACTCATGCGTTACCAAAAATTAAAAGCCGTTTGCAGCGGCTTACACATGACAGACACAGCCCCCGGCCCCTTTAAATGCACCTAGAAGTCGTGACTCCCGACAATGAATAACGTCAGTCATCCGACTAAATTAACACTGCAGGATAACAATAACAGGAAAGACAGTCAGCAATCGTCTATTCCACATGGCGTTTTATTTATTTATTATCACAGAACATATTATTAATCAAAATTCGCACCTAACGTTACCCAGCCCGGGTAGCCTAGGCTACAGTATATTATGAGCACCACAAGATAACTCCTGATTTTTCTTTAACTTTAAATAATGCAGTTATCAAAGTAAAAGTATGCTTACTTGTAAACACAACCTTAAACATGCTTGCAGATTTAAATCCATTTAGAAATGATGAACAACCAGCCAGCCAATGATCTAACAGAAATTAACAGCTGCCTGTCAAACAAAAATGATAACAAACCGATTTAAATCCTTCACTGCCACACATGCAAATGACAAATCGCTTAATAGCCGAACTAATTATTATTAAAGTGTCACTCACAGTCACAAGCCTAAATTCGCTTTAACACAGTCCTCTTACATTTACTCTTCAAAGTAGTGATTAAAACGTAGCGTTAAATTTGAGGTAGAATTTTTGGCGGTCGACAGAAGCTTTTCACCGAAGCAGAGTGTGCATTTTACCGTTATGTTCTTTTCTTTTTCGTTGACAAATTTAAAATAATGTGCGTACTTCCATAAACCAAACGCTGTCCTCTCTGCTATCTTGCCGGGAGTTCGGAAAAAAAAAAAAACCCACACACACACACAGGGTCAGGCGCAGGGCACAGACGCATCACAGCCATTGACTTTACGATCACAGAGCTTCGGCTCCGCTGATACATCCGCAGGTGGCACAATAGACCTAGGCCTACTGTCTGAAAAAAAGCAGGCTGCAGTCGGGATTTTCCTTTCCTTAAAATAACGGATTACTTTTTTTAAAAAATAACGAAGTTACTGATTACTTACGCACGAAACTAACGCGTTAAGTTACACATTTCAGGAAAAAAGTAATTAGAGTACTCTAACGCGTTACTTTGTAACGCGTTACCCACAACACTGCTTGTCGGGCTCGGGTCCTGTCGGGCCTAACTTTTATGACCCGATTACAGCTCTACTTCTGCTCCTGGATGGCCACTGTCTAAGTCCACTGTCTAAGTGCAAAGTCCAGCTATGATTAAAAGATCATAGCTGGACTTTGCAAATATGATTAAAAGATGTATATGCGACAAAACTACAGAATGTCACATTTTATTATTAGATCTTTCGACACATAACATGTTTTACCAAATAAAAAGGACAGCACATTTAGAGTTCATCCCATGATTTGATGTGAGCATAAGTAGGGATGTCCCGAAACTTTTTCATTTCTGATACCGATACCTATGCCGCAGTTTTGGGTATTTGCAGATTCCGATATCAATCCGATATTTTTATTTTATTCTTGAACTAATACTAAACAACTGTTTATTAATGATACTAACCAACTGAGGCTATACATAAACCTTGTATGTTTTGACCGTATTAACACAAAACATAACTCAGTTCAGCAATCAGGCGCTGTTTGAGTGGTTTTTCATTTTCGAACTCAGCTTTGAGTGAAATGCATTTTTTATAATTATGTTTACATGTTTATGTATACGTTAATATACATATTTTTGAGCAACTGGGATGGTGCCCCCCTGGGATTTGGTGCCCTACTGCATACTCTGTGTGGGAGCGGCGTTACTGGACACAGACACAAATACCTATGTCTATGGTACTGGTTATGTCAGCTGTCCCAGTATATTCATTCCGTGGATAGAATGTGAGCAGCAGCATAATACAGCGATATTTCTTCAAAAGCAGATTGTGGAGACATTTTTATCGTCCACGAACAAAAATATTCATATCGCACACCCCTTCCCTCAGAAGAAATCGCAGACCGGGGGCAGACTGGACTGCAAGGGCACTTTAGTGTCAGACCTCAAAGAAGCAGGGGCCCAAGTCCCCCCGGACCCAGTTCCCATACTTTTACCTAAAATATTGTATGACTGAACTGGCAGGGTTTTTGGGTCATTGTCCTGATCAAGTATGAAGTGCTTCCTAATGAGTTTGGTAGCATTTTCTTGAATACTGGTGGCCAAGATGATTTTGTATCATTCCAATTTAATTCTCCTACTGCCATCATACATTAAGCCACCATTAAAATTAAGAGATCCTATTCTAGAGATAGCTATGCATGCCCATGCCATGACACCACTTCCACCAAACTTTACAGATGAGCTTGTATGCTTAGGATCATTTGCAGTTCCCTTTTTTCTCCACACTTTTGCTTTCCAATCACTTAGATAAAGGTTAATCTTTGTCTCATCGGTCCATCAACTCTACTGGCTGAAATTTGTGAAGAATCTTGCCTTTCTATTTCTGCTGCTGATCAGAGGTTTGCATCTTGCTGTGTAGCTTCTGTAATTCTGTGTCAAATTCTCCTGCCGGCTGTATTGACAGAGCATCAACCCAGCTTTCTGGAGGTTGTTGGTGGTTTTACAGACATGTATTTTTGGGTTCATTTTCACAGCTTTTATGATTTGTCTGTCTTCAACTACTGTTGTTTTTCTCAGCCGATTAGGTCATCGTTGGTTGCTGAAGTCGCCGATAGTTTCCAAACTCTTGATTTCTCCATGCCCTTTGTTTTTTCTATAGTTCTAGTTGACTTCCTCTTTTCTTTTAGCGTCCAAATTGCTTGGTTTTCTTTCAGAGTCGGGCTTCCTCGTGTTCATCCTGGTTTGTGTGTCATCGTTGAATGCAAGACTTAGAACGCAGAAGCAGTGGATATAACTGATAAGACACATTTCCTGCTTTTAATATCTGAAGAATTAATGCAACAGGACACAGCTGAACACTCAGAAAGACCTGTGAGGTAACTGTTCCAGTACTTATGCTCAAATCAGACAGGGAGATGAAACTCTAAAGTGCTGATCTTCTTAGCTGGTAAAACATCTTTGTGTTGAATCACCCAATGATAAATTGTGACATTCTGTAGTTTTGTCTCATATTCATCTTTTAATCATATTTACAGATTTCTTGACTCAACAGCAAAGAGAACAATTTTGTCTTTACCGTTCCAATACTTATGGAGGGCACTATATATCTATAATTGTAAATTGTATAATTGTAATTGTAAGATTATCTGCCTATAATTAATAAAGGCCTGAACTGCAAAGGCCTGGGTATAGTTTATTTTACATCTTGAGTGTGCAAGCCTTTCAAACTATACTTCATTGATTTGAGTACTGGAATCATTAATGAATGGATAACAGTGAACGCACCAGTCTGCATGTCCACAGAAATCAAGCTCCATGTACAATGCATGTATTCTGCATTGATGCATTGTGAAATGTTATTCACTTTTCAACATTATTAGCCTCTTATAAAACTTATTATGATTTACCTATAGACCCAGAAACTACAGATTAATTGCACACATCTGGGTAAAATCAGAGATACATTGTGCTAGATTTTGTGGTTACATGAGCTATGATAGTGTTCTTGCAGTGTGCCTCATGCAGGTATGTGAACAGAGATTTCCAGGATCATTTTTGATATCAGCTAACAGTTGTACTGAAGATGAACACCCATATCCAGCAGCTCCTCAGGGCTGATAAAAATGATGGTAAAACAGGAGTCAGACATTCTCCCTGATAAGGAAGCTACAGCTTACTTGCCTTGCGGTATTTTCACTAATAGAGAAGGTTTGTGGGTCATTGAGGTTATAAACAGCAAAATAGAGCTGATTCTCTGAATCACTTATCAGTTGGTTTACACCTTTTAAAACTTGAGCCCAGCAGTTGGTGACCATGTCCAACTTCATATTCAATGGTAGTTTTTGTTTCACAGAAATCCATACTTATTTCACTTGAACTGGCTTTGTACATGTTCTTTCTCCAAATGAGGTTTGACCAAGGTTGTCTGTCATATGATCATGTAGTTAACTCGTATCAGATTAAGTGGATACTCTGAAGACACAGCCACAATTCATTAATTATCTTTTCAACTTTAATCAATTGAATTATGGTTTCCTGAAGCTAAATAACAAAAATCTGAAAATTAAACCTAAAGTGTAGACAGTAGCAGTCTGATCTGAATTTAAAATCGCACATTGATCATTCAGACTGCACTTGATCTTTTTATTCTAGGAAAATTATACTATAATCAACTTTTTTCAGTTTTAAATATGATGCCCTATTTAGATAGTAGATAGAAGATAGTACACAAATTATTTAATGAAATCCATAAAAGTTAGTGCTAATATGGACATTGATGCTACTTTATATTGTGTGGCTTATTAAGAAGAGTTTTTAAGCAATCAGACTTATGATTTTTGCCTGGTGGACGATCAAATCCCTTAAGCCAGTGGTTTTCAAACCTGGTCCTTGAGTACCTCCAAATCCAACTGACAAAACAATTTCATCCCTACAAATGAGCTGATGAGTTGAATCAATGTGTTTTATTACACTCTAAAAATGGCTGGGTTAGAAATAACCCAATTGGCAACCTAACGCTGTGTAAATATTGGACAAAACAGCATGCTGGTTAACACATTTTAACCCAGCAGGCTGGGTTGTTGAGAAAATCCAAGATATAGTAATTTTTACCATTTTTGTGTTTGTATTTTTGTGGTTTTGGGTTATTCTTTCTGGGTTATTCTCACAATTTCGCCTATGCTTAACAATCATGGATGAATGAATAATGAAGAATACAGGTTATTTAGACTATTAAAAAAATATTTTTAATGCCAGCTTTCACAAATGTGTTAAAATTTGTACCAATGACAAACGACATGCAATTTTCTTCTTTTTTTCCAGCAAATGCAAAAATCACAGAAATAGAGTTGCAATACATAAGAAAATTAGTTCTGAATGACAAAGTGTCTAACTGTTTAACTATTACATTTTGACTATTTAAATACACAGTATAATGACATTGACAATTTAATTTTAAAAAGACAGAATCAAAAAGGCAAAATCATTTAAAGATTTATTTATTTAAAAATATCCAAGTCTGGGGGAAGTTGTGGCCTAGTGGTTAGAGAGTTTGACGCCTGGGGTTTGAGTCTCAGGCTGGCAATACCATGACTGAGGTGCCCTTGAGCTAGGCACCGAACCCCCAACTGCTCCCTTTGTGCAGCAGCATAAATGGCTGCCCACTGCTCCCTGTGTGTGCACTTTGGATGGATTAAATGCAGAACACAAATTCGGAGTATGGGTCACCATACTTGGCTGTCACTTTCACTTTTTAATATAACTGAGGACAGGAACTATGACCAAATAAGGAAAAACGGAACAAACATGTGACAGATCTACCTCCTCCCAGACAATACCATCGGATCTGGAGACTCGGGAGGCCATGGAGGATCAGGGGACTCGGGAGGTCTGCTGATCTGTCACGTTATACTCGGGAAGGAATGAGGATTTCCTCTTGGATTTGAAAGAAAACAGCACATCGTTGTGTGGCAGCTCATTATTCTTGTTTTATTTGTGTACAAAAAGTGTTCTCGTCACTTCATAATGTTACGGATGAACAACTGATGGCAGATGGACTATTCTGAAGATGCTTTTCATATTTTTTCTGGACATTGACAATGTATTTTACTCAGCAGTCTATGGTACAATCTCAAGCCTCACGGTTTCATCCTAAATATATTAAATTGTGTTCCAAAGACAAACAAAGCTTTTACGGGTTTGGAACAACATGGGGGTAAGTGATTAATGACTAAATTTTCATTTTGGGGTGGAGTATCCCTTTAAGGCACGATCACATTAGTATTTTTTATTTATTTATTATTAATATATATATATATATTTTCCTACTGCAAAAAAGGTCTATTGTCCACTGTCAATAGTGTAGTGATGCATCAAGTACTACTCACACAGACATCACTTTTAAACCAGCCTTCTGTTGGTCAAGGTGTCAAGTTCACGTGAAAAACCTGATGCAAAATTGAAATGCCCTTACATAAAATTCCTGAAAATGCACTGGTAAATGTGACTACACATCTAGACTTGCATTGAATGGGGGATCTGAGTCATGTCTAGAGACCAGAATGTCATAGAGATTTTTGGGTTAGCCACCTTAACAACTGCATAGCATCACCCTGGTAACCATCCACAATACCTTAGCATTGTATCAACAATATGCAAGTGAATTCAGAAAATGCTTTGACACTAAGGCATGTTTAGAGTTTATCTACAATTCTGATCACTTCTGGTTTGTAACAAGGCAACTGGCTGATACTGGTTGCCATGGTAAACTTGAGTATGAGTAGGACTTAGTGCTGTAAGTGAGGCCACGGGTTATTTTTGTGTGTGTACTGTGATTCAGACTATACCGAGGGCTGCTGACATCTCTTCCTAAAGTACACTTGCACCTCTTCTGCCTAATGATTTTCTCCCAAAGCAGCAAAACAACCATGTGAGAAAGTGGCGGTTAACCAACCAAACACCAGATCTGTAGTGTAAAATAACCAGAGGATTAGAAAGGATGTTATTCCACAGAAAAATCGTTGTGTTTTTTTTTTCAATAAAGGGACCTAGTAAAGGTGCTTTGAGAAAAAGAAGGAGGGAGTCGAGAGTTTCCTCCCACGTACACATGCAGGAAGTCACTGCGCAGATGCAAAGCGTCATTATGGGGCTGACTTCGTGCTGAGGTAATGCAGCAGACCACTTCTTGATCCAGACGAGAGATTAGATGCGAATGAAATGTTTACAAAGCTATTAAGATCAAGACACTTGACACACCCTCACACAAAGGCACATTTTCCTTGTTCATTTCCACATCGTGATTCAGGACCACTTCTCGCCGCATCGTGAGGTTTAGAAGCCATTGACCAAAGAGCAGAAAAAAAGACGAGAGATCACTCCAAACATCAAACATCCTGGAAACACAGAGGGAGGAAGCCGTTTCATTAGGCCATGGAACAACTCAGACCAAAACAAAACAAGCAAGAACAGTTTGTGCGTATTTTTGCGCACACAGGAATGTGTGTAGGCTGTTCCGTTTTTACCATATAGTGATTGCGTACGTCACTGGTAAAAGTCACTTGTGTTTGTTTGTAACAAAAAAGAGAACTTTGAATGTGGAGGATTTATCGGAGGTTGAACTCCTCTAAGTTTGAGTGAGTAATACAGAAGAACGTAGGAAAGGGGGAGGAGAGGGAAGAGAAGAGAGGAGGTTACCCGTAATAACAATCCTGGAGATGCTAAACAGAGAGATGCTGTGATCTAAATGGCCTAATGCGTACTGTGCTATCTATCTATCGATCGATCGATCGATCGATCGATCGATCTGTCTGTCTGTCTGTCTGTCTGTCTGTCTATCTATCTAGTAATTTTTTTTATTATCTTATTATTTGATCAGAAATTCTACTTTTTATCTCCCCTCATGAGATGTTATAATTTTATACCAATTTGTACCAATTTTATGTACCAAATGACATCAACTGTTCATCTCTGGAGGAAAACAAATAAATAAAAATTCATTTTTTAAACTGTAAAAATGCCTTTTTTAATTATTATTAAACTCAATTTAATCTATAGCCACAAATGTAACTTTTGAATTCCTGATAATGCAACTTCCGTTTCTTTCTTGAAGTGTGCTCTGATGTACTTTACATTTTGTTAATAGCCACGTTGTCAGAGAAAGAGCGAATGACAGAATGAATAAGAGTGCAACGTATCCTGTTTTGGAAACTCTAGCCATTGGTATGTGTGTGTGTGGTTGACCGGATGAGGTCAAAGGTGCGAGGGGGGTCCGGATAAGCAGCATGGGCAATCAGGGAATGAATGGAAGGGCATTTGGCCGGCTGGGTCACAAGGACAGTGGCAGAAGTTTGAAAGTAACAGATCGGCCCTCCTGGAGGCAGGGAAAGTGAAAGTGGCTCACAGTTTATCAGCTGTCCAGCCCTCCCCTCTTATTTACGACCAGCCATAACCGGGAGGTGCTGGCCTGGCGCGCAGCATGCATTTCCCGGTGCGCTCTGTGATCGGGAAGCCAGTGGCTGAAGTCCTCCCTGTGCTTTATTGATCTGGAAATTGTTTGTCAGGGTGAGTGCTGCTGAGGACGCGCAAGATGAGACGCTCCAGCAGAAGGCCAAACAGAGAAGAGAACAGAACAGGGGAAAGGACGGAGAAGCCAATAAAAGCGTAAAGGACTATACAAAAATAGCATGTTTTAATTGGGAGGAAGCGGGCGAAAAAGCTAGAACAATGAGGAGGAAGAAAGGCATGTGATTAAAATGCCGGAGGTCGAGAGGGACCTCACCTCGCCGAAAACACCGAACACTCACACAGTGTTAGGGACAACACGACAAGGCCTGCTTTCTCATCTATCCAGCGAACAGATTTTCCTGTGTATTCCCATGCAAGAGGTCAAGTTATTGTTACACAATAATAAAGCGGCTACTCATCCTGTGTAGGGTACAGTCATCTTGTAGCTACAACAAACATATGTCTAGCATAACCGTGATTTCTAAACAAATGTCACAATCAATCAGTATTCATTTCAAACACTCACACAATATATGAACATACAATTATATGGCGGTAACCATTTATTGAATATTGGGGTAAGCAAATGTAAAAATGATAAACTGTAAACTTTGAAAACAGAAATATATATATAAAAAAATGTCTAAATTAAGAATTTATCAATGTGTCTGTCTATATCTAGCTATCTAGCTATAGCTTGCTGTATGTCAGTCATAATTTTATCACTATCGATTGTTCGATTGAATTTTTTTTGGACTGTTTCAACTGTTTGTCTATTATCTATTTATCTATCTATCTATCTATATATCTATCTATCTATCTCTCTATCTATCAGTTTGTTATTCTATCTGTTGATCATTCTCTTTTGATCGACTGTGCTATCTGTTATTTTTTGTACTTTTGACTGACAATTCTATAACTTGATCACTCTTTCAATCAGTCGTTCTCTATCTATCTATCTATCTATCTATCTATCTATCTATCTATCTATCTATCTAGCCATCCATCCATCCATCCATCCATCCATATATCTACAGTGCTGTAAACATTCTTTCTACATCTCTCCTCCTCCTCCTCCTCCTCCTCTCCCGCCTGCTCTTAGTCTCTGGCACACTGTGTCGTTCCCTCTCAGTTCTCTCCTCCTCCCACCTTGAGCTTCACGTCGCTGACCCAACACTCATTGGAAGAACAGCCTTCAAACATAGACTGTGCCTCACAATAAATCCACAACTTTCATTTGATTTTATAAAATCTTTGCGTTTTTCCTCATGAAGATTCGAGTTTTGTAGATGCAAAACTTCACTTTTGTTGCGCCATCGCGCGCGTATACTGAAACGAATCCACACCCGCTGAGACTTGCCCATCTTCTGCAGTCGGGAAAACAGCAAGGAGAAGAGGATACACGTTCAGTAATTTTTAACTAAAGAAGCCTCGATACTCATTACCAAAGTTTCCAAGAAATTCACATGCGCACCAGGAAAGGGAAATATTTCCTCTTCGCGAATCCCGTTTCCTCAGCGCATTCGGAGAAAGCAGGAGCTTGAGAAATCATGCTGGTTTCTGTGGAGAGGGGCAAGATACTAAAGTTTCTCTCCTGTAGGTTAGATGAGTCGGTCTGAGCTGTAGAAATCGACGCGTTTTCCCCGAGAAACCAGGAGTTATGCGCGACTCATTCACGAGACACGGATTTTAATTGACAGAGGAAGGCGAGGATTACGTAGGGATTATTATACATCAAATGACGACCTGATCTGAGGTAAAATATTATTAAAAACAATTTTATTTTTTAAAATTATGTTTTATATCAAAAATGTGTTTTAATATATGAGGTTGAAGTAATACAACTAACGTACATTGGTAAATGTTGTTCTCTATAGACGCTTGCGTCACGTTTAAGAAGTCCAAGGTTTTTTTTCTTCTTTTTTCTCTCTCTCCAGTTTTGCGTTTTAAGGTGTGTAAAGTGAAAAGTTTAACTTTTAAAACGTTTTTTATAAAGTTTAACATTTTAAAGACTCCGTTAATTCAGTTGCGTGCGCACCGTCCAGATGTTGTTGAACGCCAGAACGCGTCATGCGAACGCAATTGAGATTTTTGCTGTGAAATAATCATTTGTATACTAATACAGTGTAGTCTTCGCAGTAATGAAGAATATATTTATATGATACGTTTATTCTCAAAATATAGGAACAAACCATTTTGGGTTCCCCAAATAAACTATCATGCAACTCATTTCTCAAGAGAACCACCTTCTTCACTGAAGAAACTGTAATACTGTTTATATTGTTTGACATTTTTAGTTAGTTTCTGTCAACAGTAATTTTTTGAATGATTTGCATTTTCAGTTTTGCTAGAAGTATGTCTGAAGTGGGTCTCTGTTTTAATGTTTTCAGAGTCTTAGTCCTTCCCATCCATTTTGAGAATGAAAGTGTTCCAGATTGGGCCGCTGAGGCTCGCTCTTCTAGTTCTGCTGAGCGGTGTGTCATTTGGAGTGGTTGAACTGGAGCCCCTCACTCAAAACCAGCCTCAGTCCCTCAGTCCCCATCCGCCTCAACAGAACATCACCCTGGCAGTCATCCTTCCTCTACACAACACTGAGTACCCCTGGGCATGGCCCCGGGTTGCCCCTGCCTTGCACTGGGCCCTGGACAAGGTGAACTCGGACCCCAACCTGCTGCCAGGTTACCATCTACAACTGGTCTTCAACAGCAGCGAAAACAAGGAAGGAGTGTGTTCGGATTCAGTGGCTCCTCTCGTGGCCGTGGACCTGAAGTTCTCATATAACCCCTGGGCTTTCATCGGGCCGGGTTGTGACTACTCGTCCTCACCTGTGGCCCGTTTCACCACACATTGGGAGGTTCCGATGATCACAGGTGGGGCGAGAGCACTGGGTTTCAATTTGTACTCGTCCATCACCAACATCGGCCCAACGCACAAAAAGCTGGGCGAGTTTGTGGTCAGGATGCACCGGCATTTCGGTTGGAACAAACACGCCATGCTCATGTTTAGCGATAATAAGAAAGACGACCGGCCGTGCTACTTTGCCGTGGAGGGGCCGTACACACAGATGCGCGAGGACAACATCACAGCAGATGACTTGGTGTTTAATGAGGATGATGAACCCGTCCGTTATGAAGTGCTTCTCCAGGACATCAGCCAGAAAGCCCGTGGTAAGTGTAACATGCATTGGAGTGGGGAAGAGAGGTCAAGTAGGAATAGAAGGATGATGTTAAATGCCACATTTGTCAAATGTAAAAGCCCTTGCTCACATTATCTGGCTGACATAGGTTTGAAGAAGCTTGTCTCATTGTTTTAGGGTTGGACTTGTTTCTTGTTGTCATTTATTGTAGCCCTGTAACTCTGTTCATTCAGCAGCGTAATACAGTTGCATTCGGAGTGATAAATATCCCTGCGAAAAAGAGCTGCGCTTAATTTTACTGAATGCACAATAGGAGTGTTTGAAACTTAAAAAAAAAATATATATATATATTTAAAAGATTAAATCAGAGAATATCGTATTAAAGAAGTAAAAGGCTACTTTAAGAGAGTTCAATTTCATGCACTTTGTAATAATGTCAAATTAAAAGTTTAATTTTAAAGCACATTTTAAATAATTGTTTTAAAAATCGTTCATTGTGCTTTAAAGTCAAATTATTTTGATGTCGACTAACATACTAACGCAAAAGGTAAAGTACTTGATTATAATTCTGTAGTGTGTTAACTGTTAGTGTGTTGTTTGATATTAAATTTATAGTAAATACATTTTACTACTAAATTACTATGTCATCGTTACAAAATATGTGTTATTATTTTTTAGAAGTAATCTAAAAAACACAATAGAAGTAATTATGAAAGTCCTGCTTTGGTGGGTCAGAAACACTAGTACGTTTACTTAATCGCATTTAAATGAATTTAAACTATAATACGTTTTAATTTATAACATGCGGAAAACATTGCATTCAGTTTATTCTTTTTAAAGTTGTTTCCATAATAAGCACTCTTTTTAAAAGTGTGATAAAGTGTTTTTTCACAAGGGTATATGGTTGTGTTCGATTATGAAAGAGACTTGAATCATAATAAGACTCACTATTTGAAACATAAAGTCACAGTTGTTTTTACTTTTTTTTTAAGAGAGAGAGAGATTTTTGAGAGGAAGTTCAGTTGATATGTGCTGTATGACTGCTGTCAACACATCATTGATATGCAGTACATGTTACATAATGCTATAAGTGCTATAAACCTCTCTGTGGTTATGAAAAATGTAAAGTATTGTGAGGCTGGGGAGATTGGAAAGGGTTGGAACCAGTATTTTGAAATGCCAAACAGTTGAGATTAAGAATCAAATCCGTGGAGATACAATACGTCTGGATATTTGCTACAAGTATATGGTTTCCTTTCTCGGTGATAACATGCATTATTCATGAGTTAGAGAAGAGCATTGTCTCTGATGCCTGTCTATGCAGACGTTATTTGATCCATTCTTGTCACCATTATACGATACTATTTGAGTCACACCTTAGTATAAAAATTGAATATAGTTGTCAGTCTCAAACATTAGCTAGTTTACATGCAACCAAATTATTCATTAGTAATGGGATTGAGGGTTCAATTGGGCTGAAAATTAATTTTTGTAAAAACCTCAATCAATCGATCTGAATGACATTTCAATAGGATTGGAAGGGGTGGTGCAGACCTGAAGAAATGTGAGAATTTAAGCACATAAATGCTTGAATTTGACAGTTTTCTTAGTCAAATTCAAACACACCTTATGAGCATATAGTGGGGAACAAATAAAAGTGAATAAGTGTAGGATTAAATCTGAAACTAAACTGAACTAAATTGTTTTGTTAAATGCATTCATGAATAGAAGTAAATAAATGTATATATAAATAAAATTAAAAGACATTTCTTTAAAATCTATAGCACTGTAATGAGGCAGCTACATATGATAGATAGGACAGAACAAGTATTACAATAGTAAAGGCTCCAATACAGAGCGACACAAAGCTCTTATGCGCATCCTGTCTGCAGAATGATGCTTGAAGCAACATGGCAAAGAAAAGTTAAAAGCGCAAAGGGAAGAAATATTGAGGCGTAGTGTATTATATCTATGATAAAGTCTTTTCTTTCAACAGATTTCAGTTCCTGTGCGTGTATAGTGCTCTCTACTCCAGTGCTGTGATCTAACAGACATGATTTAGAAACAGCACTAAATTCCAGCAAGATAAACTTTATGGTGCTTTATAATGTTTTTGTGTCTTTCGTGGGGATTAATAATAACACAGAATCGTAAAAGCACAATATTGGATTTGGATCGATCTTGGCTGACTGATACCCAATCATACAGAAAAATGCAGTATCGGAGCCGGTACAGATACTGAGTATCGGATCGGTGCATCCCTTAAAAGTACACCTTTAACATCCTATAACAATATGTACTTAGATAACAAAAGAAGAAGAACATTAAACTCGACTGCTAATGCAAATATTGACAGAAATGTGACTGACAGCTTTATAACTAGAGCCTAAAGTGCAGATTTATCACTCAGTCTGTCTGTGAGCTGCCGCAGGTCCTGCACAGGTGAACAGAAACAGGAAGCAGAAGCCCCTCGAGCTCGTCTGCCTGAGGCTAAGAAATCAGTGCACACAAGCATAGCTCTAGAAACAATTCACTCAGAAGAGATGCAATGGCACTCTCTATTCTTAGGGTCCGAGACAAACATTTGATCATTTCATAATAGTTTGAACGGGTAATAAAATCCTGAGAATATGAAAATTGGAGAGAGACACAATGGGAGAGACAGAGATATACTGAAATGTCGAGAGGGGAAAGAGTACATACAGAATAATTTAGAGAAAATTACTGGCTCATTGTTGGCCTCACACACCAAGAGACATAAGAGTCAAGGTCGTCTCCTCTTCAGGGACCGAATAAAAAGAACTGGCAGACAGGTGGAGATTGATAGATGTAGAGAGTTAAAGAGATGAGAGAATAGTGATGAGTGATGAGTGCAAGCATCTCTCTCTGTTTGTCCTCTTGTTCTTATTCTGCTGTAGTTAATGGAGGAAAATTGATTCACTGATGCATCGTGATTCTGAATCAATCCATAAGAATTTTTAGTTATTGTTAATAGTTATTTTTTTGAATTGCACACATTGGAAAAACATTATGGATAAGTGATGTGTATACAGCATTCCTAAGGGCGGCATATGCAGTGCATCGGTAGGATATGTTGTACGTATTTCTATCATTCAAAGGTACATTTACACAACAAATTAAAATGTAAATTTTTATATGAATATGAATATGCATGAATTATTAATCAGACCAGATCAGTCTGGCCTAATGTGATAACTGTGACTATATCTCAATTATCCCACAATTCTATCTTTATTTCTCATAATTCCATACTTATAAATCTCACAATTTTGAGTTAACATCTCGCAGTACAGACTTTTCTCCTTGCAGCTGTGAGTTTGTGTGGCAATTTTGACTTTTTCCTCTGAATCGTGGCTTTATAACCCAATTTTCACTTTATATCACACAGTGTGACTTCACACCTTAACACTGCGAGAATTCAAGTCAGAATTGGAGGTCGTAAAGTGGTATTGCGAAATTCACACTGTGCGAAATATATATTCAGAATTACGTTATAAACTCAGAATTTCAAGAAATAAATTCTGAATGATGTTCCTGTGTGTGTATGTTGATGATGTTATTTGTGAGATATAAACTCAAAATTATGAGAAATTAAGTCTGAATTTTGGTACATTAATTCCTTTATATATTAGTGCTGTCCAAAAAAATTTATCACACATTTTTTTCTGAAATTAATTGTGCAGTTAACCACAATTAATCCCACCTAACAATACAGTTTAAAAAAATACTTTTATATTGCAATAATTTCACATTCAATCTTCAAATTATGTACAAACAACATAAAGACAGTATATTTGTAATATTTGTTTAATGCAATCTTCCATTTTCTGACTGAAGGCCAGTATTTACTACTGATAGTAATACTACTGATGTCTCTGTGAGTTTAATTGAGAGCTGTCAATTTGAACATATAGTAGACTACTTAAAATAACTTCCAATTTATGTGAACTTAAAACAATCTTCACATAAACCCATTATTATACATGTAATATTTACTGTAGCTACCCGGGCCCTTCATCACGCAGGGAAAATACAGAACATACAGTATATACAGAATTTAACAAATTTATCAAACACTAAATTTAAATAAAATATAGATGAATCTTTAAAACTATAAACATTTAATAAAATTACAATAAATAAAAAATCAGTTGTGGAAACACATTCTGAAGTTGATTAGCCACAGAAAACAAGATGTCTATTATTTCTGTAGTTCTATGCTATGATCTTCAATAATTCTGATTGTGTGTACTATTTAGGATGGATAGTATGCAAATATAGATGCAGTCATAGCTGCGTTTACGTTTCTCTAGACAGCATGTCTCACCCGAGTGCCTGTAAATGCAGTGAATGCTTTTCCTATTTTGCAGCATGTACCCAAAAAATAACCGCAGGTTGTCTGAATATTGACTTCCTATCTGTGTGAGTAATTGCTGTCTTTCCAGAGTGATGAAAGAAGTGTAGGAGTGAACGGTCTTCAGCTGGTGCACTCTATGGTCAGACAGGGTCTAAATCTTCAGCTGCTGTGCAGGCAATTTAATGGGTTCAGACACTGGAGGAGAGGCTTGTTAGATGTCCACCAGAACATGGCATCTTTTTAATAAGGCTCTCCATTCCTTGATCTCAGAGTCACACACACAAATGCATGTATACCGGCATTTCGGACACAATCACACACACATTTTCTATGTTCAGCTCAGCTTGCATAAACAACTCATTGTTTAGGCTATATAGAGTATCATGAAAATAATACGCTTTTTGTTGTTTTTGAAATAAAAGGATCCTGCTCATAAAACCTTATACACACTGAAAAAATGGTAACCTGCAAATGGTAACATCTAAATTTACATTTGGCAGACGCTTTTATTCAAAGTGACTTACAGTGCATTCAGGCTACACATTCTTATATATATATATTTTTTTTTATCAGTGTGTGTGTTGTTCCCTGGGAATTGAACCCACAACATTTTGCATTGCTAATGCAATGCTCTACCACTAAACGTATAAATATATCTTTATTTAAAGTAATAAATTACCTATTACTATCATTGTATTAGAGTATTGGTGAGGAATGGGGACTTACAGTATATGAAATTTTGATTAAATACTAACATTTAATTATATATACAGTAAAGACCAAACGTTTGGACACACCCTCTCATTCAAAGAGTTTTCTTTATTTTCATGACTATGAAAATTGTAGATTCACACTGAAGGCATCAAAACTATGAATTAACACATGTGGAATTGTATACATAACAAAAAAGTGTGAAACAACTGAAAATATGTCATATTCTAGGTTCTTCTTTTGCTTTGATTACTGCTTTGCACACTCTTGGCATTCTCTTGATGAGCTTAAAGAGGTACCTGGAATGGTCTTCCAACAGTCTTGAAGGAGTTCCCCGAGAGATGCTTAGCACTTGTTGGCCCTTTTGCCTTCTGTCTGCGGTCCAGCTCACCCCTAAACCATCTCGATTGGGTTCAGGTCCGGTGACTGTGATCCATCACTCTCCTTCTTGGTCAAATAGCCCTTGATGCCTTCAGTGTGACTCCACAATTTTCATAGTCATGAAAATAAAGAAAACTCTTTGAATGAGAAGGTGTGTCCAAACTTTTGGTCTGTACTGTATATATATATATATATTTATTTATTTTTTTGCATTATACATAAAATAGAGTTAAGTCTATCAAATACAACCTGGTGTCATAAAAATACGTACCTCTGTGCACTTTTCTTGCAACACCATTTTTGCATAGCTTACTGCACATTTCGCCACAGTTTCAAAGAGAAATGTCCACTGACATGTGTTTAAACACTGGTTCAATTTGTGAACCCTGTCACGTTTTTACTATGTGGATATAGATACGTAGTGGCGTGTATTTATTATGTTGCATCAGGTATGTATTGCGGCAGTTCAGAATTCAAATCTGTTGAATTCTTCCATCATGTTGGAAATATGCCCTACACCAGTGGTTCCCAACATTTTTCAACTCGCGGCCAACACAACCAAACACATATGTTTGTGTGGTCCACTGCAAAAAAATTTACTGACCCCGCTATTCATGGATTAATACACTGTAAAAAATTTCTTGTTGTTTTTACAAAAACTTTTTGGCAGCTGTGGTTGCCAGAATAATTTTGTAAAAATACAGAAAACTGTAAACACATTTACGTCAAAAACTGTTAATTTTACAATATAAAGCTGTAATTTACAAACAAGAAAATGTGAATATAAACCAGTAAATTCAACAACACACAAAATTAAATCTGTTTTGTACCTTGAAAATACTGACAACCACCATAATAATAAAGATGGTACTGTATAAGAGAAAGCCACATGAAGTATCAAAGCTCATCACAAGTAGCTTCACCACAAGCAGAAGTATATATTAACATATAGAAGGTGCACATTTATGGAAACACAAAACACCATCATGGTAACACACGTGATACTTAAATAATGCAAAAAACTTTCATTAAGCAACAGAAGATGTAACATAAAGCTCAAATGTACATAACTGATAACAAGAACTATTTAAAAACATGATTATTTAAACAAAATACTTTCAAACGTGGAGTGTCACGCAGGGAATTATGGGAATATCATTTTACAGTTTTAGACTGTAAATTATACATTGATTTGTTCTTTTTTTACTTCTAAAAGCTGTATAATTAACAGAATTTTACTGTAAATTTACATTAAATGCTTTGTTAGATCTTTTACAGTTTTTCCCTGTATATAGTACGGGAACTTACTGTTAACCTATTATCAGTTTTTTTCCGTAGCGTTTTTACAAAATTTTACAGTTAAAATTACACTTATTTTTTACAGTGTAACTTACTCAGAAGCTAGATTGTTAACTGTGTGTATTGAATGAACTGACAATGAACAGAAAATAACTCAGTATATCAAAGGAAATACAAAAGTGATCAGATCTTTATGTCCTACGTTCTTAATTACAATGACCTCTACTGATGATTAAATCTAGAGTATGTCCACGATTGTGTGTGGGTTCATGCACATGCTGAATCAGGTCAAAAGTGTTTAAAACAGTTATCATTTCTTTTGTAGTTTTGTTTTCTGCATTATCTAGGTGAATATTAAAATCCCCAGCAGTAGCAAAACAGTCAAAGTCTGAGGAAATCATTGACAGCCTTTCTGTGAACTCTTCAACAAAGGCTGGGGAGTATTTTGGAGGCCTGTAAATAATGATAAACAGAATGTGTGGAGCACCTCTCAACACAATCCCTAGATATTCAAAGGACAAATACTGATCAAATGACACTTGCTTGCATTGATAGACATCTTTAAAAAAAAGCAGCTACACCTCCACCTCTCCTAACAGTCCTGCAGACACTCATGAAAGGAAAGTTAGGAGGGGCTGCTTCGTTGCACTGCAGCTGTTTTCTAGCCATGTTTCAATTAGACACACAAAATCCCGGTTGTTATGTGGTTATTAAATCATTAATTAGAAATTATTTATTTTTTAGTGAACAAATGTTTAAAAAAGCTAACTTGATGGTATTCCATTTTGTTCTCAACAGCAATATTAGTTTGATGCATAACAGGCCATTATTATGCATCACATTATTACTGAGATTATTACTGATAAACATTTCAGTAAAAAAAGTGCTTCACAAATCTCAGACAGTGGTTAAATGTCATAATAACTTGACAAAATACACTTGTTGAATAATTTTTGTTGAATGCAAATGCTAAATGTGTCTTGTTTAGCCATGTCGTCGTCGCTCGTCACCAGGGCCGCTGCTGGCCAAATGGGTGCCATAAGCAGAATTGTATCATGGTACAAAATAAAGATAAAAAAACACCTACTATAGGGGTCAGAATATACAGTGGGGCTCGAAAGTTTTGGCACCCCTTGCAGAATCTGTGAAAATATGAGTAATTTTCAAAAAATAAGAGAGATCATACTAAATGCATGTTATTTTTTATTTAGTACTGTCCTGAGTAAGATATTGTACATAAAATATATTAACATTTAGTCCACAAGACAAAAAAATAGCTGAAATTATTAAAATAACCCACTCAAAAGTTTAGGAACCCTTGGTTCTTAGTACTGTGTTCTGTTACCTGATGATCCTCGGCTGTCTTTCTGTTTTGTGATGGTTGTGCATGAGTCCCTTGTTTGTTCTGAACAGTTAAACTGAGCAGCGTTCTTCAGAAAAATCCTGCAGATTCTTCAGTTTTCCAGCATCTTTGCATATTTGAACCCTTTCCAGTAGTGACTTTATGATTTTGAGATACATCTTATCATACTGAGGACAATTGAGGGACTCAAACACAACTATTTAAAAAGATTCAAACGTTCACTGATGCTCCAGAAGGAAACAAGATGCATTAAGAGCTGGGGGTGAAAACTTTTGAACACGATGAAGATGGCCAAATTTGTCTTATTTTGTTGAAATATAATTTTTTTTCATTTGAAGATCAAGGTAAATTGTAAATTGTACTTAATTTGTGTACCGGGAAACATACAAGTATCTTCTGTTGCTTACGAAGGGCAAAACCAAATGAAAAAAAATTATATTTCAACAAAATAAGACAAATTTGGCCATCTTCATCGTGTTCAAAAGTTTTCACCCCCCAGCTCTTAATGCATCTAGTTTCCTTCTGGAGCATCAGTGAATGTTTGAATCTTTTTAAATAGTTGTGTTTGAGTCCCTCAATTGTCCTCAGTATGATAAGATGTATCTCAAAATCATAAAGTCACTACTGGAAAGGGTTCAAATATGCAAAGATGCTGGAAAACTGAAGAATCTGCAGGACCTTAAAGATTTTTCTGAATAGCGTTGCTTAGTTTAACTGTTCAGAACAAACAAGGGACTCATGCACAACCATCACAAAACAGAAAGACAGCCGAGGATCATCAGGTAACAGAACACAGTACTAAGAACCAAGGGTTCCCAAACTTTTGAGAGGGTTATTTTAATCATTTCAGCAATTTTTTTGTCTTGTGGACTAAATGTTCATATCTTTTATGTACAATATCTTACTCAGGACAGTACTAAATAAAATATAACATGCATTTAGTATGATCTCTCTTATTTTTTGAAAATTACTCACATTTTCACAGATTCTGCAAAGGTGCCCAAACTTTCGATCCCCACTGTAACTTTAATAAAAGTAAATAACTAAATTGTAATTAAATTGTATTTTTTAATAATTACAATTGTAG
Organism: Carassius auratus; assembly: GCF_003368295.1. NCBI lineage: Eukaryota > Metazoa > Chordata > Actinopteri > Cypriniformes > Cyprinidae > Carassius > Carassius auratus. The sequence goes on along the minus strand of NW_020527496.1, from coordinate 957,736 downwards.
ATATAAAGTTGCCTATGGTTATGATTTTACTAATACAGTTTTCTGATTGATTTTATAGTGTCAAGCATTCAGAAATGACACAAAAGAATTTAACTTAAATAAAACCATGGATTAGCCTTTGTAAGGGTTGTGATGTCCATGTTTTTGTTGAAGGCTAGCTTTTCTATCACAAAAAGGTGGCCACCAATTAAAGATAAAGTGGATATTTTAATTAAACATTTGGTCAATATTAAACAAGGATTTGATCATCCTTGTCTGCAAGTGAGTTCCTCCTTACCCTCCACGTAACACCATGGTTAAATTTATAGTTACCGTTGCTACAAGAACTATGTTTTGCTTGGTTAATTTTCGGAAGGGAACAACATGGAAACTAAGAGAATATTAAGGCAGATGCAGTGGTGATATTACTATCACCGACATTAAAACACGTTATTAACTTAATGTTATCAAACCCAAAAAAGTTTAACAGGATTATAAAAGTACCTAAAAGTGACAGGAGGCCTCATCTTGGGCTTTTTTCTTTTACTGTTTTCTTTTCCCGGGTATAGTTGTCCATCATTTGCAGTCAGACGCAAACATGGGGTGAGAGTGAGCACGTGCGCGGCTGCGGGAATTGCGCTTCATGTGTCTGTCTGTCTTCACCGTAAAAAGCATTTTCTATGATTATGTGTATATATATATGTTCATGTTTACTAGCTTATTTACGTATATGTTTATATATAATACCTTAAAAACTTGTTCTGAATATTTTAAAGGCGTAATAGCTGATGAAAAATCAGAGATTTTATCTCAGTTTTTATTTTATACAAAACATTTTTGCACTACTAACTTGATGAGGAGGACAAGCTGGGCCCACAGGTTTTGGTTGTTGGGGGACCCGCCGTTTTTTAGTTGATATCTGGGGGCTTGCAGCAAAAGAGTGGGAGAGTTTGGTCCCAGCATAAACCAGTTCATCTGTCTTCTGTAAGAAGCTTAGAAGTGGAGATGCTGGAGAGATCTTCTGATGTTCTGATGTGTCAAAATCTGTTTGTGGGCAGGGCTCAGCCGGGATGGTGTCCATGAGCAGGGCTTGTTGTGGCTCCGTTGTGTTATCAGTGTACTTGTGGGATGTGTCAACCACATGATGACTCGGACGCTGACATGAAGTCCTGTCATCACTCATACTCTGTTCAGGTGTGTGTGTGCCATTCAGGTTGAGTAGTTTGGCACACACTACTGAAAGATATTGTCCTTTAGCAATCTTGAAGTTGTAAATGAAATTGACTCCTTTTAAACGACAGATTCTTTGTAGCCATGTGTTCAGCCCAAGCAAACAACAAAACACATTAGATCCCCCTTCCTTGGAGTGGTCCACTGATGAACGACTGAACTTTAAGTCTTCGAGGTTTTCAAAGAGTTCACTGAAGTCCTTCTTAAGGAGTTGTGACTGCTTTTTCCAAATACCATTCTTCCCCACTTGGATGATGATACAATTTGCAGTCTCGTGCTTCATTAGAATTTTCAGAAGTTCCTTTTTCACATCAGAAATGGTTGCTAGAGGAAGAAATGTTGTTGGATTTCTGCTACTGATGTTTCGGCTCTGAGCTGTATGCTGCTGTCTGCTCGACCTTGAGCGCCTGTTAGTAGCGGTGTTAGCTGCTGGCTGATCCGTTCCATGTTTAATCACATTTGGGGATTCGACACATGCATTCATTAATGCTTTAAATCTGTTCTCAAGATGTATAGGGGGTGGTTGAATGCCAGTATTCACAAGCCTTGTCATAGGGTACAAGCGAATCTAGGGTAGAGGATGCTGTGGCAGCAATAAGAGAAACTCATGACAATCTGATGTCTTGTGTGCCTTTGGGTCTCGCTCTCTATTTGTGGCATCAGTAAGTGTGATTTAGCAAAGATCAACAAGTGGTCCCTGGTTTAAATAATGGAATCAGCCCATTGGTATTTCCACATGAAAAAAATCCCTTGTGACTTTTGTTCTTCTTGGCTGTGGTTTTGTGTTTTTATTTTGGCCTGTATGACTCCCGTTACTTTTATTGACCTTGTCATCCTGCCATTTCTCTTTTCGAGCATGCAATCAATCAGTTTGCAGGTTTAGCTGGGACATTTGGTTACATTCCAGAAGGATACTTGCGAATGTCCTGCGGCTTTATCCTCGTCCACTGAAACTAATACTGATGTTACGGCTACACAGGAGATTGTTGTCATTTTTACTCAAATCGTGCTGTGTGTTCTGTGTTTGTGTTTGTGTGTGCGTGCATGTGTGCATATATATACTGTACATAAATACACACCCATATGTATTCATTTTTCTAACAACATACAGTAATAAGATGAAATATTTTCTTAAATAGCAATATTTTTACTTCAATATTATACATTTGAAAACATTTTAAGTTAACATGACAAGTTAATAATAATAATAACAATTATTTAAAATAACTTTTTATAAAAAAATGTGTGTAACTCAGTACTTACAATTATTTATTATTATTATTGGTGGTGGTGGTAGTGTGCAATTTTTTTTTCTGTTATATTGTTAGGTGAAAATTAAGACAATTAAGTATAATTAATAATCATTATTTATTATAAGTAGTAGTTATAATTATTATAATATTGTGCCTTTCATATATAAAATGCGAGTAAAAGTGCTTCATATGTAAAAATATAATATTTAAGACAATAAATACATTAATAGCATATTGAAATAGATAAAAACAAAAATAAGCTAAAATTAAGAAGTAACTAGAAATAGTTTACTTGGTCTCACTGAAGGAGCCAGATGATGAGCCAGATGATTGAATTTGAGTTGAGGGAGGAGAGCAATAGTGGAGACTTGACTAATGAAACCAGGGGGCAACAGGTGAAGGCGGAGCTGAGCAGATGGAGACCCATATTGACACTGGAGGCCTGGAGGGCCAAGGTAGAACCACAGGCTTGCTGGACCGAGGGAGACGAAGGCCTGGCAGACCGGGGCAGAGCCGGTGGGACTGAGGACCAAGGCAAAGCTCGAAGGAAGGAGGAACCCAGCAGAGCCAGAGGGATGGAGGGATGAGGCACATCCAGGAGTGGAAGACCATGGTAGAGACAGGTCGATGACTAACCAAGGTGGAGCTGGAGGGACGAGGGACCCTGGTGGAGCTGAGGGAGCGTGGAGCCCAGAAGGAGGGCTGAGGTGCATTCCAGGGTTCAGAGGACTGACGTGGAGCCAGGGGGATTGACTTGCCTAGGCGGAGCTGGAGTTATCAAAATAATATATTGTAAATATTTAAAATGTTACCCAGCCCTAGTTTCTCAGCATTATAACACCTGTTATGTATGCCAAAGTCACAGCACCGCTTTCATGACACTAGTGTGAATTTCCACAAGGATGAAGCCTTGTTGTACACAGTTGTCTTTTTTTTGCTTTCTGAGGTCTTAAAGGAGTCATATGCTCAGAGTACAGGGGCTTGGAGGTTTGGAGCGGTCCTGGCGGGTGCTGGCAAGCCTCATTGTGAGCGTCAGTGCTCTGGCTGAGATGTAGGCGTCGAGCTAATTCAAACGGCATGCTTTTGTCCAAGAGCTGGATTACATCCTGAATTTGTGCCGTTCATGTCAGTGTTTACCCCCAGAGCGCTGTTTACTAAACCAAAGCTGCAAAAGAGAGAAAATGAAAAAGAGAAATATCCCACCCAGCATATAGTAGTATCCTGAGGGAAGTCGTGGTCTTATCACCTGGTGGAAATAGATCAATCCCGTCATTGTCATTATGCACCGATGCCGCTCACAAATGTGGTTTTTCTTACATTGTCACACATGATGGTATCGGGAGCTTGACACAAATGCTTATTTCCACAGGGCAACATGGCTGGTTTTAGTGAAACAGAAAAAGTATATAGTTACAGATACAGTTACATTGTTAAGCGGTTGCTAGGATTTTCTGAGCTGTTGTTAGGTGGATTATTAAATGGCGTTGTGCATTTTTTATTTTATTTTTTTTATTTTTTGTTTTGTCATTCGGGGAAAACAATATAATTCGAAATAGAAAACTATTATAATTATCATTATTATATAACAGTAATATTAATGACAATTAATATTATTATTGTTATATAGCACCCCTTCAAACATACAATAGGTAAGAATATAAAAACATTTTAGACAGCAAATAAATAAATAACATGCATACGATAGATTAAAAATAGCTGAAGAAAAGGAAGATTAAAAAAGTAACTGAGCTTGCTTCAATAAAGATTAGTGATGCTTCCAGAGTTTCTATTTAAGAATTAGCTCAGAGATAAGCTGTGCTCTTCACAGCACTTCAGTTGGACTAACACTTTCACAATCTCCTTGGCCGCCATGATCGAGCGCCACTGAACAGGAACCAGGTTGTTTCCATAGCGACAAGGAGCATCTGTCCAAATGCTCAAAGGTGAGTGGGCGTGACTAGACCTGTCACCTGTCACCTGAATCGAAAGTTTTCATTTAACATGGACCAGAGCTGTCGGGAAAAAAAACTCACAGACCATACGCCCACACATGGTCCAAACAAACGGTACCACCCATCCACTCACAACAGAAATACATCTACATGCCTCAGTCCCCACACAGAAAACACACACAGTTCACTATCAAGAGGTAACAAGACAGCTGCAGCATGATCGCAACAAACAAAACCAATGTTGCTTTTATCGCCAAGATTTCAACAGCATGATAAGTGTGAACTGACATTTCCAGATCTCAGCACTCTGCACTGTAATTCATATAGATTGTGTGGCTTTCACTTCCAGCTGGAGCGCTGAGCTCATGTCAGTCATTTAGACACAGCTGCTAATGATGGCTTGGGTTGGATGGTGCCTTTCAGCAGGACGATCCCAGCTTCACATGCTGAGGTGCAGATGCACTCATTGGTGTTCCTCAGACATGTTTTTGTATCAAACATGCTTCTCTTGTATCTGGTAAAACATGTATTGTATAAATTAAAGGGAGCTGTCATCATCTGCTCAACCTGATGCCATTGGAATACATATATATATATATATATATATATATATATATATATATATATATATATTTTTTTTTTTTTAAAGGAAGTCTCTCAGATGTTGCTGCTGACTTGTTGCCTCACTGCCTTATTAGGCAATGACTTTGCAGAAAGCATTTGTGCACGAAAATACCTCCTGAAACTGACTTCAGACAAACTTAACATAGTAGTTTAATGATTAACAACAAAATAAAAGAGCCTTGGAGACAACGATGTGAATATTTAATTACAGTAAAACAGTACTTTTTAGATAGAAATGACAGCAAACATTGAATTTTTTTTTCAAAAAGTGCAGTTACACACAAACTTGCCACCAACCGCAAATTTCCATTGTCATCTTTATTTTTAAGCTCAACTGTCATGGAATTGAACACACAGGATAGTGGAATATCATAGTAGACAGTATGTGACAGAATCATTAGATAAGGATGTGCCAGGTTTCCTGCAGAGGCAGCGTTTTTCAGCTTTCAGACTAAACCAGAATGTTCAGCCTGCTTAAATATGGATGGTAAACGCAATTGTCAGTCCTTTAAATGTTCTTCATTGAAATTCTTGCCTTTGGGCCTTGCTTTTCATTTTGGTTCATGCTTCTGCATATTGCACCTTGGCATGTTCACAAAACACTAGAGAACCAGTGGAGTTTGTGTCCAGGTTTTATTTTCTGGTGTATGCATATGTTTTTGTGTGAGGGGGTTAACTATGCTAAGATTTCTATTTGAACATCTCTGTACATTTAATATAGGCCAGAATAGATATAAGCATTGTATTCGGCTATGGTTTCACTTGTGTAAATTCAAATATGTTACCAGCAGTGTTGGGTGTAACGCGTTACAAAGTAACGCGTTACTGTAATAATATTACTTTTTTCAGTAACTAGTAGTGTAAGGCATTACTCGTCTGAAAATGGTAATATTATTACAGTTTTCCCAAGCTAGTTACTTGCGTTACATTTGCCAGTAGCACCTTCATCACACACACAAGGCACACAACACAGAGAACAGAAGGGAAGGGAAGGAGGGCGTGAATGGAACAGTGATTGGTCTGGGTTTGGCACGAGGTATCATTTACCATCACTGATTGGTCGACAGCCGGCAGCAGAGCGGCACGCTCAGACAGATGGGGAAAAATGGAAGCGTCAACAACGGCAAGCTCTTTTTCAGAGGAAGGTTCCCAGCAACAGAAAGCTAGTTTCGACGGGTGGAGATTCAGTAATTATTTTGTAGGAGTGCTCCGATCACGATCGGCCGCTGGTTAATGCGCATCTCAGTAAAGCCGGTTCTCTAATCAGCGGTTTATTCCATCAGGTGCGTGAACCATATGTTCATACAACCGTGCCAATAAACGCTTAAAATAATGAACTGGATTTGCGCATCTTCTCAGTTAATAACGGCTCTGTGTAGTAACAGCTGCTCTATGTGAAATCACGCACCTGATGGAATTAACCGCTGATTAGAGAACAGGTGTACTGACGAGCAGTAATATAAGTGAGTTGTGTAAACAGTGATTTATGTGACTTCAATTATTTCTTATTAAACTGAAATCGAAAAGTAAAAAGTATTTTTTGGAAAAACCACATCCTAGTGTTAGTCTTCATATGCTGATGAATAGTGTTAACACGGATATAGAAAAATAAGGAGTGCAAGAGATTGATTCCTAATGTCAGTTTATTTTTAATTAATACTATAGTAGTTCGGTTCCCTTTACATCTTTAACTACCCGTTAATTTATCAATTGAATGGGTGACCTATCCTCATTAATAGAGCAAACATTTGTCCCCCCTGAGAGAATTGGCAGGAGCCGCCACTGATAAAGACCCTAAAGAACACTCCTCCTTTGTATGTTCTCCCTCCATCTGATGCATCTCAGGCAATCATAGAGTAATTAAGAAAAAAAGATGTAACTAGTAATATAACTAGTAATATAACTAGTTACTTTCTCCAGGGAGTAATAAAGTAAAGTAAGGCATTACTATTTTTGAGAGTAATATGTAATATGTAATATATTACTTTTTTGAGTAACTAGCCCCAACACTGGTTACCAGTCAGAAGTTGACAAAACATGGTTGACAAAAATCACTGAAACTGTTCATCAGTTACATAGCAACCAAAGGCACACTATCTGAGAACACTAGGTTTATGGCTCCACAGGAATGTGCAAAGCAACTCTTCACTCAAGCCTCTCAAAAACAGACACATAATACACATAAAAAAGGGACTTTTCTCTAATTAATTCATAGACAAACCTTTCTTTGAAATAATTCACATATACTTTAGGGCATTGTGTATGCTGTTACTGTTTGTGATGAGTTCGTTAACAGAGACATGCAGAACATGCAGGAATCATATTTAAATCGACTTTTGCGGCTTTATATTTACAGATACATATCGTGATTTGATTTAAGTGTAATGACCTATTTTTGATTCATTCATTCATTCAAAGTTTGACAAATCCGTGACATTCCGCATAAAACGGTTACAAAAATTCTGTATAAAAAGAATACACTGCGTAATGTTCCTGCTTATCATGAAACCACTTGCCTGATGTGAACATAAAATATATTAAATACCACCACTGGTGAAAGGGCCAGTGTAATGCAAATATATTTGAAAGGTCTGTGCAAGGATATCGTCACTTTCTCACAAGACCAGTCAGATCTCGTGCCACGAGATCTCGTCACACCCCTAGTATTTACGAGTGTGCAGAACTCAATGAGCCAATGCTAAACAATAGATCCAGATGCAATTTGTGTGGCTGTGTCCTCAGTCCATAAGTGGAACATTGGTCTGTACACCTCCCACTCTGATGGATCAGTGTTTGTCTTGCCCATACTGATTCTCTATCCAATCTTAACCTTGGATGCTGTCTTGTCTCAGCACATCAGAGAAAGCTTATTTCAATTATAATCAGGAATGCTGTTCCCTGGAATGCTGTACATTGTCAATAACCTGTTAACTTTTAAGTATTAGGATAAAAGGGAAACTTAGCTTAGCTTATGAAGACACATTGAGATGAACGGAGAGTGAAGTATATCCAGATGTGATGAAGATGCTTGATTTTTGTTGTAGGGAGGGCTGATTGTGACTGAATTATTCTGAAGTCACTTCCAAATCAATACTGGTTGATGCAGTGAAAACTGACAAAACTGAATCTGAAGTGAAATTCATGTGGGCAACAAATACTTCATCTGTTTGAAAGCTGTCCTGTGTGAGTGTTTGTGATGAACTGTCTTAGTGACTGAACTGAAGCTGACATAACGTTTGACTGTGCGACAAAACCCAAGGCTGAAACAGTGCATTTTCTGTTCAATGAAACACTCTCAAAAAAAAATATATATATAGAAGTTGCGGTTGCACTTTATTTTACAGTACGTGTACTAACATGTACTTATAGTGTACTTACAGTGTATTCATCTAAGAAAGTTCTGGTAATAAAAGTTAACTGCATGGGGTAGGGTTAGGTTCAGGGTTAGTACCTAGTTATTACGTAGTTATTGTAATTACTATAGTAAGTACATGAGGAACAGGAGTGTCACGGTAGGTTTTATGTACTAATATATACATTTTAGGTACTTATATGTATCTTTAAGATGCCAGTGTAACCCCTCTCACCCGGGTCCTCTCTGACGCTCCTCGCACTCGCTCCGAGCGGGGCTCGAACCCGGGTCTTCCGGCATGGGAGGCGGACGCACTAACAAGGAGGCTAAATGGCTACAGCCACTAGTGTCAGTCGCTAGTGCGTCTCTTGAGATCGGGGAGTGAGGTTTACCTGCACAGCACCACTCGCTGGCCTCCGTTACACTCACCCCCCTAAACCTCACTCCCATCCGGGTCACGGCACCAATGTAACCCCTCTCATCCGGGTCCAAAAATGAAAATTATGTCACCCTCATGTCGTTCTAAAACAGTGAGACCTCCGATCATCTTCAGAACACAATTTAAGATATTTTAGATTTAGTCCGAGAGCTCTCAGTCCCTCCATTGAAGCTGTGTGTACGGTATACTATCCATGTCCAGAAAGGTAAAAAAACATCATCAAAGTAGTCCATGTGACATCAGAGGGTCAGTTAGAATTTGTTGGAGCATCGAAAATACATTTTGGTCCAAAAATAACAAAAATTTATTCAGCATTGTCTTCTCTTCCGGTGTTCTGTCGATTTGTCCTACGCTGTCAGATTTTCCTACCTCCAACTAAAACAGTGGGTAGTACAATACCACAACGAAAAATGCTACTGTAAAATTATGGTTTATTAATGTCTACATCTACCACAACCCTAATCATACCCTTACAAGTACTACAAATACAGTAATTATGTGTTATATTCGCGGTTGTAGCTAGAAGGGATACAGCTACAGGAAACCAACAATTAATATTATTTTCTACCAATTAGATTGCGTTTTTATTAAAGTCTACACCTACCCCAACCCTAAACCTACCCTTACAGTAATGCAGATACATTAAATATCGTTGTTAAGCATGAGACAAAGGACGCAATATTGATGTGCGTGTGCGCAGTAAACCCGGGTAGGAAAATCTGACAGGGTAGGATAAAATGTCAGGACACCGGGTCTGTTGTGAGTGTGTTCAACTGTCACAGTAGTCGTGCTCACAACAGACCCAAAAGAGATGCTGAATAAAGTCATAATTTTTGTTCTAACTTATTCTAACCGACCCTCTGATGTCACATTACTTTGATGTTGTTTGATGACTACTTTGATGATGTTTTTCTTACCTTTCTGGACATGGACAGTATACCGTACACACAGCTTCAATGGAGGGACTGAGAGCTCTCAGACTAAATCTAAAATATCTTAAACTGTGTTCCGAAAGTCTTACCGGTTTGGAACGACATGAGGGTGAGTCATTAATGACATAATATTCATTTTTGGATGCACTAACCCTTTATGGCACCTTTTCAAAAAGCAATAATTTAGGTACTAATTTTCAACTTTAGTTACAAATCTGGTACAAAAATGCACTTTTTAGGGGTAAGTACAAAGGTGTACCTTTTGAAAGGGGACCGTTCCAGTGACAGCTTTTGTATGTCTTTTTCAGAGAGTGTAATGTGAAAAATGAATATACATTTTCACTTGCTAAAGATAGCATTTAACAGTGTCATTAACTTATTAGTGTTTTTAGTGATTAACTTAAAGAGAGCGTTATATGTAGCGGCAAATCTAAATCTAAATGTAAAAATACAGAAACAGAGTGTCCACAATAGCCAATAAATAAAAAAACTAATGTAGTACGGATGCATTGTTAAAGAATCCCTATTAAAGAAGCTGTTATAGACCACAGTTAAAATTATTTGGACATTTTCTGCTATAGCATTTAGGCTATTTATGTATTTAATGGAAAGCTTGAATTAAAATCCATGTATGTATGTGAGCTTGTATGTGAGGCCATACTAATGATGTATGTAGCATGCTAGTCAAACATTGCTCAGCCACCCACCTTGTAGGTTTAATTAACAGAGTTTCTGTTTTCTCTGAAAGCTTTAGGCTTTTCCGGTGAATATCTTTGTGGATCATTAATTTGACATTCTGACACTAGACTATTCATCACAGGTAATAATGAATGATATTCCCAGGGTATTAGAGCATCAAGCACCTTAAAGTCTGTGAGGAAGTGCCAGACAGCAGAGGAGAGTGACAAAGGCAGAATAAATATGCTCTCTAACAGTAATACTGACACTCCACGCTCACGTTCTTAACAACTGGTTAAATATATCCCCTAGATGCCTGGGCACGCTTGTCACAGAGCATTCTCTATAATCAGGATCTGACACAGACTTTATTAAGTATATGAAAATGGACATCTCAGCTAGTGAGGGATGAGAAGCATCAGTTTGAGATAAATGTGGACAGAGTTTGGGGAAAAACAAGCTGAATTGTTATTTATTACGTGATGTATTGTTCTGCATATTGAAAGATTGCGACAACGTGCAGTTCAAAAGAAGAGTTTTTTTTTTTTTTTTTTTTTTTTGTGGCTTCCAATAGAGTGCTACAGTGATGACGTATATCTGTTAGCATCTCCCTGGTTTTCTCAACAAGTAATCGGCTTTTGGATTATTGCAGAAAAATAAGCTCTGTGACCACTTTAAGTATGATTCTTTAATGTTTTGTTCATTATGATAATCTTCACAAATGAACACAACTTGAACTACTAAATGTAAGCTATAAGTAAACTAGCTCTAACTAATATGTACACTTTAGAAAGATTATAATATGTAATTTTTTAAGTACTAATGTCTACCTTTAAAGTACTATGATGTACCAATTATGTGTAAATAAGGTACAAAGATGTACCTTTTAGGTTTTTAGTTAACTACAATAACCCTGACTGGAACAATCCTCAATCGCTTTACGTATACGTCGACATTCCATGTCCTTTATTGTAAAACCCACGAGACACAACAAAAACACAGCTCCGACCACAGCGTCCTCCATCCTCCTGTTGTTCAAGTTGTTCTTCTTTGTCAACGTTGTTGAACGCCGCGCACAAATGACATCATTGTCAACCGGCTTACGTCATGTCCTAGTACACATGGTCGGTGCGAATGCAAATCTTTAAAATGGTACTGGGAAATAGTTCCCACAAAATCGTCCCAGTACTTTTTAGTACTGTACATTTAGTTGTGGAACTAAAGCAATGCGAAAGGCCCTATTGTGATTACGTTGGAGCTCAGACTGGTAAAGTTCCTCTATAAAAGGAGCCTTTTAAAACGACCCTGACAGTACTCCCCCAAACATTCATCTGTCAACACTGACTTATAAATACAAGATTTGGTTAGCAGAGATGGCATAAAAAACTTGTTTATAGCCTGGGAACATAATTATTGTAAGGGGAGGAGAGTGCTTGATGTAAAATATTGCCTTTGGATTCGTATCTTTGGGTTTTTTGTTCTTGGTAAGGTTTTTTGATGCAAGATCTCACAGGGGCCATAAACAGAGAATGACGTACCTGATTCCATCATTTTACCTCTGGCTAGTCGTCTGAGGTATTTTCAGTTTGATTTTATCTGACTGAGAAAAAAAGCTGTTTATGTGAAATGACTCAGTATGACGAGAAAGCAGCGACAGCGTGAAATGAAAAAATGAAGAACTCAGAGCAAAACAATGAGAGGTGATTTTTCTGTCAGTCATGCCGTAAACTATTCCCAGCCCTGTCTTCTTACATTAAATATGAAGGAAAAACAGAACTATATCAAACAGTTCCCAGCAGATACCGCTGTGCCAATGATGTTTAAGGGTACATACTAGGGCTGTCCATGGTTAACCGGTTAACCGATTAACCGTTAAAAATCGTGTAACCGAGTGAAACATTTTGCTCGGTTAAGTGACGTCAATGGCGTGCATTGAATTTAGTTGTAATACATTTTTGCACCACCAGAGACCGCCAGAGCGCTCCCAGACATTTGTAATGTCCACAAGAAGAAGTCATTTTTCTAATATGAAGCGGGCTAATACGAGTGACTGTGCAAAATGCAAGTATTGCAATACAGTGCTTAGATATACTTCAAGTACAACCTCGTTGTTGTAATCTCAACAGCCAACACCCGGGCATCATTAGGCCGGTCAGGACACACTGGATGCGTGGCGAAAGCATCTCAGCTGCGTGGCTTGTCTGTTTTTAATTCGGTTCCCATGTTAACAGGTTAGAGCTTGCCGACTGCCTGCGTGAGACGCGCGGCTCAGGCGCGGCTCGACGCGTGCATGCTAGAAATAGAACCGACGCCTTGTTGGAAGCGTTTTCAGGCAAAGTATAATAGGAAAATATGTTTATATGTCATTTTGTACAAAAATACATATTAATTCATGACATTTTGATATTTGAAAGTCTATAGGTTGACATAAATTCAGATATAAATGTAATTTAAATAAATAAATAATTATCGATTTTCAAATATTGTACGTGTCAAACATAGTCATAGCCTTAGCGAGGCGGCCGCGGAGTCTGCTTGTTACCTTTTGCCTTATACATTTTAGGCTTATTCTCAAATTCAGATTGTGTTAATGGGCGGCATTATTAGGCAGTTTTAATAGGACAATTTGACCGGAGAGATTAAATTTTGTCGGACATTCCTTTTTTTTTTTTCGGCCAATGTCCGGAAATTACTATGGTTATGGTTACTATGGCACACTATGGTTAACCGAGTATTAACCGCTAAGGGCCTCGGTTAACGGTTAATGAAAAACTTGAGAACGTGCAGCCCTAGTACATACTGTAAAAAGGGAGTTTACGTGATTGCCAGCACAGAATAGTGTACTAGCATATGCACACCGTGTTCCAAAATATTATGCAAGTGACATATCAAAAGGATTTCGGTACATTAAAGAATCAGATTTTTTGTGTTTGTGGTTTTCACATCATTTCAGGAAACTATCAATCTCAGACTGGTTTGGTCAATAGTTTGCCAGGTCTTCTTAGGTAAATGGAAACCCTACTTAAAGAGGTTGTTCCACATTATTAAGCAAGTCACAGTTCTCGTGAAATATGGTGAGGAAGAAAGATATTTCTGAAGGTGAAAAGTATGAAACAATGCAATTTCTTGCAAAATGGATCAAAACAAACAATATTTTGCTAAAAGCAAATGGATTATTATTGAACCGTCAAAAGATTTGTGAGTGACTTAGAGCACAAAAGATCTTGGTCAGATGAAGATTTATTAAGGAAAGTTTTTGTCAAACAAATTGACTGTATTGTAATGTCAGCTGTAAAAAAAAGCCACTGCTGAGCAGCAGACAGGTGGAGAGGATCTTGAGACAATAAACTTCAAACAATTGTTCATTTGGAACATGGTGTATTTCTGCAGTATGTATAGTAAGCTGGCATTCAAATGTTTGGTGTAGGTAAGATTTTAACATTTTTGTAAAGTCTCTTTTGCTCATAAAGACTGCATTTATAAAATACAATTAAAACAATAAAAAAAAAATATCATCAATAAAAGCTGCTGTAGGTAACTTTTGTAAAAATATATTTTTGACATATTTGTTAAACCTGTCATTATGTCCTGACAGTAGAATATGAGACAGATAATCTGTGAAAAAATCAAGCTCCTCTGGCTCCTCCCAGTGGTCCTATTGCCATTTGCAGAAATCCATCGCTCCCGGTAAAAAATAACCAATCAGAGCTGCGGTCCGTAACTTTGTTTGTGTTCAAAATGTAGAAAAATGTATATAATAAGCGAGTACACCATGAATCCATTTTCCAAACTGTGTTTTTAGCTTGTCCTGAATCACTAGGGTACACCTATAATAAGTGTTTATATTCAGACTATTTTAGATTGCTTCGGGGGTACCGCAGCTGAGTAACCCAGTACCTTTGTGATTCTTCATAGACATAAACAGAGAGAAGTAGTTCCGGCTACGATGTTCTTCCACGAGACGCAACCAGTTCTGTTTATTAACCGCTGGAGCGTCAAAAGTTACCTACCGCAGCTTTAATGCATGAATGCATGAAATAACTTAAAACACGTTCTGCTGTACATTCACCAAATTGGCAAGTATGTTTAACTTTTACATTTATCATTAGGTAATGCAAACTGTTTCTCATACTGTTATTAGAAAATACAGTGTAGCATGCAGTAGGCAGTGGTCGGTTTCATTTTCAGTACTGAGTGAGCCTGAGTCAACAATTAAACTGGATTTTCACCAGGGCATTGCAATTAGGGAAATTACATTAGAATTGCTTCTAGCCCTGAATGCATTTGACTGAGCTGTGATTCTGATTGCCTGTTGATTAGTGGAATGAGGAGTGGAGATTTCTCTTAATTAATTTGTCACCCGGTGATTATGATCACATAAAAACAAGATGACACAAAGTGTTAAACTAGAGATAATATTTACCATTTATAAGCTAAATTCCCTGTTCAGAAGAAGAAACAAACTGACCTACATCTTAGATGGCTTAAAGGTGAGTAAATGTTCGACAAAATAATTTTTTTTATTTTATTCCTTTAATATTTCATTCCATGACCCTCACCAAAAACAGACCAATTATCCGCTCTACTGCATGTTATGCAAAAAAGAATTCATGTGGTGAGGGAGTCATGTTGTTTGGAAAGAAAGAAGTCTGTTTAATATAAAGGGAACAAAAGAACATTAGACCTAAAAGTGAAGGAGACAGAAGCTATGCAGTGGCATTGGAATTCTTTTCAAATAAATTTGTGTTTTAAAACTTGGAAAAGAGTCACTGTTTCTTGGAATTGGAATGAAATGGCCACTGTTAAAATCATAAATGCAAACCACCTCATAGATTGTTAGTAAAGAGTCCACACTTCAGCTGTACTCTGTAGAGCTCTCGTGTAGGTTCTTCTGTTCCGTTCATCATTCAATTCCGTGTGCGTGGAGAACACCAGACTGCTATTGGGCCAGTTAAAGAGGATAATGACATATGGGTTATTCCCAGGGCATCATAAATGAAGAGCTTGTGTGTAGTCCTTTTTGGTAATCTTTTCATCCGAAATAACGAGCACTCTCACATCTGTCACTGTTATTTAAGCCTCACCTGCTGTGAATCTCACACAGCAGTGCTGCTGATGCTGCACACCTGAGAGACACAAGTGCTTTCTGTTATTGTTGTGGTATGTAATTAGGGTTTTATGACATCTGCAAACATCTGTGAGTTTGGACAGAATTCAGTTTGGTTCACTCAAGTATCAAAGTCTTTTTCCGAACTCCATGGCAACAGATAAGGCACTTTATCTTCTGTCACCGGGAGTTCCTCCATGATCAATTATTTATGAAATTACTGCACAATAACAAAGGCTTCTACAGGTGACAGAAAGAAACCTAGATAGAACAACAAACAGACAGACTATCTATCATTCTGTCTTTTTTCTGTCTGTTTGTCTATCTGTCTATCTATTGTTCTGTCTGTCTGTCTGTCTGTCTGTCTGTTTTTTTGTCTGTCTGTCGGCCTGTCTGTTTATGTATTATGTCTTTCTGTTGCTCTGTCTGTCCATCTACTGTATCTGTTGAGTCTGTGTGTTTTGTCTGACTGACGGTATATATGTTTATGTATTGTTCTGTCTGTCATTTTTCTGTCCGTCTGTCTGTCTGTCAGTCTAGCTATCTGTTGTTCTGTATGTCTATTTTGTTGTCTGTCTGTCAGCCTGTCTGTCTATGTATTGTTCTGTCTAGCTATTGTTCTGTCTGTCATTTGTCTGTTTGTCTGTCTGTCCCTGTGTAGCTATTGTTCTGTCTGTTTGTCTGTCTAGCTATTTTTTTGTCTGTATGTCATTTGTCTTGCCCTAGCTATTTTTCTGTCTGTATGTCTGTCTGTCTAGCTATTTTTCTTTCTGTATGTCTATCTGTCTGTCTGCCTGTCTGTCCTAGCTTTTGTTCTGTCTGTCTGTCTGTCTGTCTTATTATTGTGCTGTTTGTTTGTCTGTCTGTCTGTCTGTCTATTGAGTGCAATAATATTCCATTCCAAACAGCACCTCAAATAGCACCTCACCTCTACATCAAGCCCATCAATAGAAGCAGGTCTGTGGGTAATTTTCGTGGCGATCTGACCCCTTTGGCATTTAGAAGTGTGACTCCCAGTCTGCACTTCTTCATATGCCTGACATATGCTGCACTTCAATGACTGTTACAGAATCAAATATACCTGCTATCCAATGCCTCCTGCAATGCATTAAACTCTTATATTCTTTGGAAATGTTAATAAAAGCAGCAAAAATGTATTTATTAACTTTAGGGTTAAAATACTTTTATTTCAGAATAAGAACTTTAAAGACCCATTATAGAGATAACTATAACCATAATTATGTTATAGTTTCCACAACAGGGCACAGTATTGTACTAGCCTTAAGGCTTTGTGGCACTATCATCACAAACAGAATTCTAGTTTCTGTTTCTAGTTTCTAATTCTGTTTGTGCGACCAATGGCAGATGGAAGTGTTTGAGAAACCTGAAAACAATTATTGCACTTCACTTTAGTGACGCCATTGCTGCAAAACACATTAGCTTTAAAAGAAAAAGCCCTCTTTTTGCTGGTCACTTGCAAACAATCCTAATGTATTTATAGAGACCTCTTACCTTCAGAAAAACCCACATATTATTAACTGTCCATTTTTTTAAATAATAATCACACTTTGGCGGAACAGACCTCAGAACATGTAGTTCTTGGTAAAATCAGCATGACAGATATTCA
This sequence comes from Carassius auratus, assembly GCF_003368295.1. NCBI lineage: Eukaryota > Metazoa > Chordata > Actinopteri > Cypriniformes > Cyprinidae > Carassius > Carassius auratus. The sequence goes on along the minus strand of NW_020527496.1, from coordinate 940,563 downwards.
TTGCACAATATGATTTACCCAAGTACATGTTCTTAAAACAACATCCTTTGTTGGTCCTGAAACTATTTTGACACAATAATAGCCCATAGCCTGTTGCTGAATCACAGGGAAATGATCCGTTGATATAAATGTTGTTCATCCCATCCCTTAAACTTAATGCTGCTTGCAAGTCTTCCTAGGAAGCATCTTCTTAGCAGTTTAGAAGTTATAACATGTTTTGATTTTGGTTGTAGAAAAAATGACTGAGTAAAACAAGAACAAAACCAATCATTGAATAAACTGTAAATATGAAGATTCATAAAAATATGCTTTAAATGATATGTGGTGCAAAATAACTTGCTCTCAACCATGTGTAAATAATACATAAATATTGCATTCTGTGTGCTTTTAGACATGGTATCTTGCTAAGACAATAAAATTATATATAATAAATTAACTTGCTGAATTTTAATTTAATTGATACATGACAATTATTGAAAAAAAATAAACTATTATTACTATTAAACTTATTATTATAGATTGCAATTATTCAGAGAACCACTAGTATTTGTCTGTGATTTTAACACTTTAATTGAATAATTTTTGACATGTGGCCAAATATTTTCTCTTTATGCAATATAGTGGAACCAAAGCTAATAAGAGAGTTCAGAAGATCCCACAGCATTCCTGTACATACATGATTGGATATCATTAATATACACATTTAATTATCAACTCTGAGGTTATGAAATTGTCATGCAGCCATTGCCTAAATTAGTAATTTTTTATTTATATTTTTCCTGAAAATGTTGTTTCTTTCCTCATCAACAAATTTCATATAAACTAACATTTTAACATTCTTGACCAAAATAAAATGTTTTTTTAAATAACTAATCAATTTCCTTGCAATTTCCAAAAATCCCAAGTCATACAGTTTGGGAAGCACAACAGCATCCTCATGTGCTGTACTTCAATTGCAGCTCTTGGAATGAGTTTCAGCTTGTCAGCTGTTAATAACTTCCAGCATAATTGCAAATTAAAGTGTCAGACTTTCAGGTGCTTTTGCATTTGCAGTACTAACCAAAGCTCATTTGCCACACAAACACATTCCATTGTTTTAATAAGCGGGTCTGAATTCTCATTAAGTCTTTAACTTTTTTTTTTAACAAGTATCCTTAAGGCAGATAATTGAGTTTCCCTATCTTGTGTTTGCAGTGGTGTATGTCTGCTGCAAGTGGCAGACGTTTCGCAAGCTGATGGTGGAGTTCTTGAGGTTGGGTCTTCCTCAGGAGGAGTACGCCTTCTTCTTCATTGATCTGTTTGGATACAGTCTGCAGAGCCACCCTGCCAAACCATGGGCACGCGGAGATGCTGATGACAATGTGGCCAAGGAGGCATTTAAAGTGAGTTTGATGGACATGCCCATAAAAAACAAATAAATCAATAAAAGCAGCTGTGGTTGACAGAACTTTATAATAAAAGCTATGATAGCAACAGTTTAGGTTTTATGGATTTTTAGGTTTTTTTAAGGGTTCACATGTTGCAATTTTAAGTTTTCCTTTCTTTTTAGAGTGTTACAAGCTGTCCGTGCATAGATAAGATTCCAAAAGTTCCAGGACAGTTCAATCCAAATATTCAGATGTGTTCAGAGCATTTTATGGAGGACTGTTTCCTGAACCTGGAAGAGTATATTAGTATAATGCATTGGCATATTCACTGTGAAAAAACATATTTGTACAGGTCTTTGTTGATGTGTGATTAGCAGCCAGCTGCAGCTGTGTTTCTCCTTTTTAGATAGGATCTGACAGTGCTGTGTTTGGCTCAGAGTCACAAAGAAATGTGATTGGATTTTTGAAATATGCCGAAATGTGACAGTTCTGGGGGTGCTGTCGCATGGCTTCATGTCTTCATGTGGCTCACTGCCAACCATCACCCCCTACTGCGCCTCAAAATTGACTTTCTAAATGTTTAATTAGGCTGGAACGAGATCATGTCCCGCATATTTCTGTCAGCTATCCGAATCCTTTTGAACATATTTTTGGAGCATTTAATGTCACTGATGGGATCTGGTAGAAATGTGTATGTGTGGTGCTTTAAAAAGCTAATTTTGATTACATAAATGTTGTAAGCTATGAAATCGAAGGTTTAATAGGATCTCACTGTCAGTTTAGTCACATAAGTTTCAGGAATACACAGGTAACTTGCTTATTCTTGCTTCATATCATACAGCTTGATAAAGAGAGGTGTTTTGACTCTCATGTGCAAACAAACTAAAGAGTTTCACCTTGTGGCAATAATATGAATGGAAAATCCTGAAAAACTGATACAACAAAACTGTCATCTGCCTTCAATCTGAATAGAGACGTGTTGTGTTTGATACAACTCTGGGTTTTTATTTTTTTTTGTTTTTATTTTTCCACTCTAAGGAACTACATTATAATGAGTTCTCACACAGACTCGTAGAGAGGGCTGATTTACATTCATTGGCATTAACTAACAGCTGTGGTGAGCTGACATTTACTTATCCACAGACAGGAATCATTCCATTAGGCTCATAATACAGTTAACAGTTGGTACAGAAAATGATTTCATCCACTGTTTGCGTCAGAGGTGATTGTCCTGTTTGGACATTTATGTAATTAAAGGGGTCATATGATGTTGCTTAAAAGAACATTATTTGGTGTAATGAAATGTGTTTATGTGGTTTAACGTTCAAAAAACATATTATTTTCCACATTATTTCCAGACATTTTCCACATTATGTACATTATTGTTCTTCTATGCCTCGCCTTCTGAAACGTGTAGATTTTTGCAAGGCTCGTCACTCTTAAAAGCTAGGTGTGCTTTGATTGGCCAGCTATCCAGTGCATTATGATTGGCCAAATGTTTCAAGCGTCTGACAGAAATGTAACGTCCCTCTACATATACTGTTATGGCTTGTCCCGGTCAGAACAATGGCATGACAGGACAAAAACAGTAAAACCCATTACAAACGAGGCAGTTGTTGCATTCAGCAGTGGTGGCTCGTGGGTTTTAAAATAGAGGCGGCATACTAATTGTATTGGTCTGGAGATCCCTGCCGATTGTTATTATTATTATTTGCTTAACCACTTTAAAATAGCTTTTTGGTGGCTTTTAGTCAGAAAACAAAAAGAAAACGACACACATACAGCAAGATCATATAAATTCACTTAACTGTCCTATCACTTGAAACAAACTTCCACCCCTTTTTAAAAGTCTGTGTTAAAAGAGAGCTGCCTGTTGTGCTATTTAATAAGGCCCACTGCTGTAGCCTATAGTTCTAGCTCCCTGTAATTTAAATTTTTATATATACTGTTTGCATGACAGCTTTCAAAATCTGTTAGCGATCAAATATTCAATATAGCTACTTATCATAAGTAACTGTTACTTGGTAAAAAAAAAAAAAAAACGGGAGACATTCAAAATAATAGCATGTAATTTATGTTTCTACAATGATGGGTTGATATACCAGAAGGAACATTAGCCTCCTCTGTGATGTTCCTTTTCTCAACGGCGCTTTCACATAATGGTGTTGGTAACCGTGAAATTACAAACTAAAATATATACATTCTGAGACATTAACTGAAATGAATTGTGAATTTTATTAACATTAAATCGTCATCATTTTCACCTAAAAATTATGTTCGCCACTGGCATCCAGTGGGAACATAATTAATGATTATAAGGACTTATACTGTCTTTTTACACATTCCATTGCATATCGTGCCACGGAAACACAAAACCATGTCTGCATTTCTTATAAAGAAATTATAAAAAAACAAGTGCTTCTCTACACAAATAGCAAGAGGCTTGAGTGAGGAACGGCCCCCGGCTTGAGTGAGCAGCAGCCAGTGGCTATAACAAGGAACGGCTGGCGAATTCGATGAAGCAGCGGCCGGAGGTTATGGCAACTTGTGATGACCCAGAGCTGGACTCTGCCTAGTCCACAGTGAAAGCCGATCCGGTGATCCACATTTCGAAGTTGATGTTTTTCCTCCGTGACCAGCACCGATCTCGCCTGACCACATCAGACTTCGTACTTCCGCTCAATTTCCGTTTGCTTCTGTACTCAGTCTGATATAGCAAACCAGCTCCCAGATTATTTCCGAGGCCGCACCAGCCATCCAATCAATGAACAGAGGGTGGGCTGAGAGCCATGATGTAGACACGAAGCACCAAATTTAAGATTGTAGTTTAGGTTAGGGAAATCTAAAATGACAGCAAACATGGAGAGACGGGATGCTATTCGCTCTGTTGTGGAAAATATTCTGGTATTTGTCAACTGAAGCCCAAACAAAAAAACTGACAGAACACAAATGCTGATTTTAAATTTAGTAGATTTGCAAACAAGTAAAAGTACTGGACCTATGTCCAAACAAGCATTGTAGTGTTTAACCCACCTCGGTGACACTACTCCGTGATGGCAAGTCCATGGCCTTCCTCTGCTTTTTTTTGGTCCTTGGAGTTTTATAGGGTGTATCTCTGTCTCTTTTATCTGTCGAGCTCGAACTGGTGACTTTTTGACACGTCAGTGCTTCCTTCCTTTTCTAGTCCTTGAATATTGCCATGTCATGCTGTAATCTTGCAATTAAGTAGCATTTCCGACAGACTCAAAATTAACTAAGAGCTTTGTTTAACAGAACTAATCCTAACTTTGACAGTTGGCAGCTAATATTTTCTTGTTTGTCTCTACTGTCAAATATTAGTTTAGATGCACTAATTGTACTGTGGATGCATAGATTTACTTCACAGAATCTGTTGTTCACAGCCATCTTCACTCCGGTAGGACTCACCATGACGCTGATGGAATCAATGAGAGTGCAATCCAGAATGTCACGAGCTGGAATCCAACATCTATCCTCCGGACCATAGCCCTCCCAGTCTACCAGGTATTGATAACCTTTTACCCCTCTGTCTCACATCAAGGAGCTGCCGTACAGTATAAGCCGGAGACCCCTCGATAAGTCTAGGAGGCAGAGGGCCAGATGTCTGGGGCTGAAGGAGGGAGCAAATGATGGGCTTTATCTTAGAGACATGAAACACTGGGTGGATATTCTTAAACTGAGGGGGGGTTTAAATTGAGCCGACACCGGACGGAGCACCTTAGAGATGTAAGATGGTCCAATAAATTTTGGTCCCAGATTACGTGAGGGGAGTTTCAGAAGAATGTCCTTGAAGGACATCCATACCTTCTGACCGCACACGTAAAGTGGGGGCTTAGCACAGTGACGATCCGCTGACGCCTTATTCCAGTCACCAGTCCAAGTGAGGGATTCTCTGGTGACCCTCCATGTATGGAAGCATCTCTGAATAAATGAGTGCGCGGATGGAACAACGGCGTCAGATTCTTGGGAGGGGAATAAGGGTGGCTGGTAGCCTAAACAGCACTGGAAGGGAGATAAAGCCGTAGACGAGACCAGGAGGGAGTTATGTGCATACTCCACCAAAGTTAACCTGGAACTCCAAGATGACGGTTCTGCAGACGCCACACAATGCAAGACTCTTTCTACGTTAGTTCTGACCGTTTCTGGCATAAACAACAGGCTCTCAGGGCACCCCGTGGGAACTGTGACGTTGCGCAGAGCTTAGCGGACTCTGGACTCCACTCCTCGGGTGACCATCGCTACCACCCGATCGAGAGGCAGCATGGTCACTGGGAGGATGGATCTTGGTTCAGCCTCAAAGATCCATGAAAGTGCATCAGGCTTACCGTTCTTGGATCCCGGATGGTTGGACATGATACAATTTAACTGACCGAAGAATAGTGCCCAGCGAACCTGTCGGAAATTAAGTCGTTTAGCGGTGCAGATGTATTCTAAGTTCTTATGATCGGTCCAAACTATAAAAGGGATCTCAGCGCCCTCTAACCAGTGACGCCACTCCTCCAGCACCAGCTTAACAGCCAGTAATTCCCTATTCCTGATGTAGTAATTCCGTTCCAAGGGGGATAAACGATGAGAAAAAATGCACAGGGATGTACTCTGTCATCCGAAGGTGACCTCTGAGGCAAAATTGAACCCCCTCCCACCTCTGATTCATCCACCTCCACAACGAACTGATGAGACGGATCGGGAGTAGCAAGAATGGGAGCCAAAACAAAGCAACTCTTTAAATTAGAGAATGCAGCCTGAGCCTGCGGCAATCAACAGAAATGTCTTCGAGTGGAGGTGAGATCCGTCAGAGGGAGGGCGACCTGGATAAAATTCTGAATGAACCGTCTGTAAAAAAATTGGCAAACCTCAGAAATCGCTGGACTGCTCTTTGACTATCTGCGGTGGGCCAGTCAGCAACTGCTTTTACCTTAGCAGGATCCATTCGGACTCCGTCGGGGTAAAGAATAAATCCCAGGAATGGAACAGACCATGTGTGAAATTCGCACTTCTCCACCTTGGCGAATAAACGATTCTGGAAGTTCCCCCTCCCTAATCCGAACTAGGTGATTGTGAAGGTCCAACTTCGTAAAGATGGTTGCCCCCTGCAAGAGCTCGAAAGCTGATGACATCAATGGCAAAGGATAACGATTCTTGACCGTTATGTCATTCAGGCCTAATCTATACAGGGATGGAGCGATCCATCATTCTTCCCCACGAAGAAGAACCCCACCCCAGCCGGAGAGGAAGATGGCCGAATGATGCCAGCTGCCTGAGAATCATTGATGTACTTCTCCATGGCCTCCCTGTCAGGCCCAGAAAGAGAGTAAAAGCGCCCCCTAGGTGGAGAAGTGCCAGGCAACAGATCTATTGCACAGTCGTACGAGCGGTGCGGAGGAAGAGAAAGTCATGGTAAGCCTCCAGTACATTCACCAGGCTCACCAGCTCCTCCTGTATCACAGAACAAGACATAACAGGAGAAAATGCAGGACCCAAACATTGAGATAAACAACAAGAGCTCCATGCTAGAACAGAATTAAGAGTCCAGTCAATGGGCTTCTCCCCAGGCATGATGGGACGCTGAGAAGTAGCGTCACCCGCCGCTCCAGTGACCAGGTCGGAGAAGAGCTCGCGAGAGACCATGACCCTCCGATGCCGCAACTGGAGAGCTATCCGGTTGTCAACACATATGGCGAGGTCGACTAAATCATTGTGGCTGGGAGGCAGTTTGAGAGAATATATCTCATCCTTGATGAAGTCTGCCAACCCATAAAGAAAGTGATCCCACAGGCGCACCGCCTCCGTCCTGCTGCAACACTAATGTTCATTGTCCCACATGGCCGTTCCCTATTCCCTCGCTTGTCCGATTAAATGGTGATGGTGAATGCCACCTAAGATCGCTCTGTGGGAAAACAAGAGGGTTGGAGTGAAAAAGTCAGCGAACATTGTGACAGAAATGAACGGCAAGGTTTGGGCTCACCGGAATATGGAGCAGGTGGATTAAGATGAGGTTCTGCATGACGGGAAGCAACGGTCTCTGCTGCCTGAGGATTTGGAGAACATTCATCTCCTCTGCTGAGTCCATTGGTCAGTAGATTCTGTCAGGAACGTGAAGAGAGAGAACTCAAACGCAGATAATTTGTGCAGCAGTTTATTAGGTACAACAAAAAATCTAAAAATAATCCAACGTGTGGTGACACACACACAAACCGAAACCTGGTGTAACAACTCCAGAGCCGTCCGTACATACACCTGCAAATACAGGCTGTGGAGAACACCTCTGGTGCAATGCCCAATTGGACGTGGAAACAAGACAGAGGATCTAAATGGGTAAAGTCTAATCTTACTGTAATCAGCACAAACTGGGCTATAATAATATGTGAAATGCATGTATGTACACCAGTGGTTTTCAACCTGTGGTCCGCGGCTCCCTAGTGGGTCACGGTGGTATTACAGGTGGGCCGCCAATTACTATTAAAATAAATAATATTGTTAATATATGTAAAAATGTCTAAGTCATAACATAACATGATTTCATATATATAATTAAATAACAAAAAAGAAATATTAAACTGTTACTATGCTTCCACTATTCGAGCTCGCTGAATAGCTTTATGGCACAATTTTCCGCGGCCCTGACCTCCTGCAGTATGCTATCCAATCCAATCAGAATGCAGCGCCTCTAGTGCGAGAACAGAACAGACTGGCCATATGCCTAATGTTCTTAACCTATTCCTTAACCTCTCTCTTATCCTTATCGATTCCCAACATGTTCGTACGCTAAGTATATCTTCTGTAAGTCACACTTTCGTAAGGTTGTTCTGGACCTTACTTAGTGTTGTTTGAGCTCAAGACGCTACTGTACAGCAGTCTTTAGAAATCAGCGCAGCGCAGTACAAGTCAAACTATGCTATGACAACAATGATTTTATGTTATTGATATTTTAAGACTAATAATAAAATATGTTCGCAATGGATACAGGCCAATATATGAAGTTGACTTTATGTGCATCAGAACTAATATGGTGGTAATTAGCCTAGGCTTTTTCATAATGTAATTAAAGTGAATTGGCAATCACTTTTGATAATTAAAATCTGGCAAACAATTTGGCTCTAAATGGCTAAGATCTATAAATGGGTAAGCATGGTGGTGTCCAGTAAGCGACCAACTATGGCAGCGATCCAACGTGTCCTTGTATTGAATCAAAAACAGAGCCGGACGCGGAGCCATTTAGTCCATGTCAGTTTTTTTTATTCGGCAAAACTTAAGCCCTTTTGACATTTTGCCTGACATGGCTATATATAAAAAAAAATTGCCTCCCAAGACAACTCGTTTTGGAGCTGCTGGACCTTCTCAGACCTGCGCTTGCCAGGGTAATGCGGCGGAATTTTGCTTTAAGCCCTGAAGTCCAGCTGCTTGCAGCGCTGTTTTTTTTTTTTCTCATCAAGGTGGTGGGAGAGGGCTACGGCCTAATCAAGACCTCGGTGTGGAGGTGCATCACTCATCCCTATCGCCAATCCATCAGTGATTGATCAGGCGTAGGCTACTTATCGTGAAAGGGATACGCGGCCATAAACGTGCAGGTTATAGTGGACCATAGGGGTGTGATCTCTGACCTGGTGGCAAGGTCCAGCAAAACTTCAAGTTCCTCTGACGAGTGTCTTAGTGCCCTTTTTTACATTGCTTCCCCAGCATATTTTGTATCTAACTTTCTCTCTCTCTCTGTTCATTGTAGATAGGTTGCTTTTTATTGAAAACGTAAACCATTTGCAATTAATACCGCATTAAACAGACGTTACTGCAGCTGCTTGCTTGGTTGGTCTAACCATCACAACATATCGTGTGAACATATTACTGACCATTTGATAATTTATAGTCTATATTTTACTGATAACTTAAACTTTGTTAAAAATAAATGTTACTGCAATAATTTGAGGAATGTTTCATTTTCATAGAACGTGTTGTCTTTCTTAACGCTGTAATGCACCTTCGCGTGAAGTGGAAAATCAATTCCTGAGCAATCGATGCCAACTAATTCAGCACCCTCAGTTTGGACAGCGCTCTTGTAACGTCAGACGTAAGAGGCAGCGTGCTAAGAAGCTTCCTAAGGGACACTTCGGGGAACACACTTAGGAACATAAACAACTTTGGTAAGATATATCTTTCAAGGTCTTCTTAGTGCGCTAAGAGTGAGCGTTATTGGGGAACCAGGCCCAGAGCGTTCACACTGCAAGCAGTAAAAGGCTAGAAATAAAAACGTGCTAAAATAATTAATATCTAACACATGAGCATAGAGAGAGTTTTGAGCGCTGAGAGATTCACGCTCGTACATTATTTTAATGTGCTTTTGCGTTATATTTATGCGCTCTCGCTGCTGACCGCATACACATGTATACACACTGCAAACACCTGAGGCACCACTACAATTAATGAGCTCGATGAACAATGCATGGCAAAAAAGAAAAAAAAGTCCCTGGACACGGGACTTTTTTTTTTTTTGCCATAAGTTTATACATTTTGTTACATCTTTACTTTATTGATAATTTTGACTTACAGTATTGTTCAAAATAATAGCAGTACAATGTGACTAACCAGAATAATCAAGGTTTTTCGTATATTTTTTTATTGCTACGTGGCAAACAAGTTACCAGTAGGTTCAGTAGATTCTCAGAAAACAAATGAGACCCAGCATTCATGATATGCATGCTCTTAAGGCTGTGCAATTGGGCAATTAGTTGAATTAGTTGAAAGGGATGTGTTCAAAAAAATAGCAGTGTGGCATTCAATCACTGAGGTCATCAATTTTGTGAAGAAACAGGTGTGAATCAGGTGGCCCCTATTTAAGGATGAAGCCAACACTTGTTGAACATGCATTTGAAAGCTGAGGAAAATGGGTCGTTCAAGACATTGTTCAGAAGAACAGCGTACTTTGATTAAAAAGTTGATTAGAGAGGGGAAAACCTATAAAGAGGTGCAAAAAATGATAGGCTGTTCAGCTAAAATGATCTCCAATGCCTTAAAATGGAGAGTAAAACTAGAGAGACGTGGAAGAAAACGGAAGACAACCATCAAAATGGATAGAAGAATAACCAGAATGGCAAAGGCTCAGCCAATGATCACCTCCAGGATGATCAAAGACAGTCTGGAGTTACCTGTAAGTACTGTGACAGTTAGAAGACGTCTGTGTGAAGCTAATCTATTTTCAAGAATCCCCCGCAAAGTCCCTCTGTTAAAAAAAAGGCATGTGCAGAAGAGGTTACAATTTGCCAAATAACACATCAACTGGCCTAAAGAGAAATGGAGGAACATTTTGTGGACTGATGAGAGTAAAATTGTTCTTTTTGGGTCCAAGGGCCACAGGCAGTTTGTGAGACGACCCCCAAACTCTGAATTCAAGCCACAGTACACAGTGAAGACAGTGAAGCATGGAGGTGCAAGCATCATGATATGGGCATGTTTCTCCTACTATGGTGTTGGGCCTATTTATCACATACCAGGGATCATGGATCAGTTTGCATATGTTAAAATACTTGAAGAGGTCATGTTGCCCTATGCTGAAGAGGACATGCCCTTGAAATGGTTGTTTCAACAAGACAATGACCCAAAACACACTAGTAAACGGGCAAAGTCTTGGTTCCAAACCAACAAAATTAATGTTATGGAGTGGCCAGCCCAATCTCCAGACCTTAATCCAATTGAGAACTTGTGGGGTGATATCAAAAATGCTGTTTCTGAAGCAAAACCAAGAAATGTGAATGAATTGTGGAATGTTGTTAAAGAATCATGGAGTGGAATAACAGCTGAGAGGTGCCACAAGTTGGTTGACTCCATGCCACACAGATGTCAAGCAGTTTTAAAAAACTGTGGTCATACAACTAAATATTAGTTTAGTGATTCACAAGATTGCAAAATCCCAGAAAAAAAAATGTTTGTACAAAATAGTTTTGAGTTTGTACAGTCAAAGGTAGACACTGCTATTTTTTTGAACACACCCCTTTCAACTAATTGCCCAATTGCACAGCCTTAAGAGCGTGCATATCATGAATGCTGGGTCTTGTTTGTTTTCTGACAATCTACTGAACCTACTGGTAACTTGTTTGCCACGTAGCAATAAAAAATATACTAAAAACCTTGATTATTCTGGTTAGTCACATTGTACTGCTATTATTTTGAACAATACTGTATGTCTGTTCTAGAGACGTTACAATTTTTTTGATAGAGCTCTAATTGGTTTTATTTTGGAAATATGTTTCAAATTAATCCTGAATGCATTTATGAATGTAAAAGCATATCGGTGTGTGTCACAATCGCAAAATTGATCAAAGAAATCGTGATTTTTTTTTTTTTTTTTTGTCCATATCGCACAGCCCTAGTTCATTCAATAAATACAGTTAACAATCTAACTTCTGAGTACTTAGTTATTAACACAACAATAGCGGGGTCAGTTAAAAAATTTTTTTGAAGTGTGCCGCGACACACTTTTGAAGTGTGGTTGTGTGGGCCGCGAGCTGAAAAAGGTTGGGAACCACTGATGTACACAATTGTCTTTTTGTATTTTCTAGTTTTCACATAACGTGTAAACATTTTACTAGTTAGACTTTTTCTATAATTTGACTAAATGTATAATCAGGTGAAATATTATGAAGTTTCGATAACAAAATGCAATACTATATCATTCAAAAGCTTGATGTAAATAATTTAAATGTAACAAATAAAGATAACTGTAACAAATGTAACAAACAATGCTGTTCGTTCAATTTATTTCCCCTAAAAAACCTGAAAAATATTCTCAGCTCTTTTCAACATTAATAATAATAATAATAATAATAACAATAAATGTTTTTTGTGTAGAAAATAAGATTGTTAAAAGTATTTCTGAAGGATTGTGTGACTGGAGTAATGATGCAAGAAAATTAGTTTGAAAGTCAGCTTTGATTGTTCCTAATAAACTGTTTAAACCAGGTACTGGTAGTCCTGTTGGAAAAAGAAATCTGCATCTCCATAAAGTTGGTCAGCAGCAGGAAGCATGAAGTGCTCTAAAACTTCCTGGTATACAGCTGCGTTAACCTTGGACCTCAGAAAACACAGTGGACAAACACCAGCAGATGACATGGCACCGCAAACCATCACTGACTGTGGAAACTTTACACTGGACCTCAAGCAACGTGGATTGTGTGCCTCTTCTCTCTTCCTCAAGACTCTGGGACCCTGATATCCAACTTTCATCAGAGAGCATAAATTTGGACCACTCAGCAGCAGCCCAGTCCTTTTTGAAGCGTGACACTTCTGACACTCATTCAAGAGTGGGGTGACATAAGAAATGCGACAGCTAAAACCCATGTCTTGTATACGTTTATGTGTAGTGGTTCTTGAAGCACTGACTCCAGCTGCAGGCCACTCTTTGTGATGAACAGCTGCTGTTAACAAACAGAATCACTGAAGAAAAGAAAAACACAAGAACTACTACAACTGACTTCAGACACAGACTTAGATGAAATCAACTGAAATAAAATACATGAAATCTCCTAAGATCTGATTAAACAACCCCACAAACAGCATCACCAGCTCTGCTTATTAATAACCAGACTGACTTTATTTCTGTCAGACGTCTACAGAAGATCTTATTGAGAATGAACTAAGGTTTAGATGTTGATTTATTGTTTCATTTGAAGTAACCATGTTAGATATCAGTGTTTGCTTTAGTTGGGCTCTTGACCCTTGACTTCTTTCTTAGTCTTTTCTCTGGCTGTTATAACCATGTGTTTCTAAAACACATTTGTTGTAACTCAAAAGCCCAGAAGAAATAAGTGTTAACCTGTACCTAGGTGTAGGTTTTTATACGTTATGTCGGTGATGATAATCATCAATTATTGATCTGTACGGAGTCTAATCTCTGATGAAGTAGGTGTTGTGTAATTAGTTGAAGTAATTCTAGTAAAAATGACACTAAGAGCCAGTGATTCTGTGATAATCAGTTAATATAAAAATGACTTTCTAAACATTTTGTACACATACACTTTTCTTCTATGCCAGTAATTGGTCAAACACAGACATCAATAATCAGAATATGAACCTCTACAATGGTGACGAAAAAAAACATGCTGTAATGCATGCTGGGTACTATTGTAGTACAAAACTCATCCATGGCTCCCAGCATGCTCCGCAGCATTTTTTTTTTTATGGTCCCCATTGTTGAGGTTCATATTTTGATTATTGATGTCTTTTGTGTGACTGTTTGACAACGTAGAAGACCACACTGTTTGAAAAGTCATTCAGATTAATTGATAATCACAGAACCACTTTCTCTTAGAATCACTTTTATGATAATCAGTCAAATTACACATCACTTATTTCATCAGAGATTAGATTCCGGACAGTTCAATTATTAATGATTATCATCACCAATATAAAGTATAACAACCTACACCTAGGTACAGGTTAACACCTGATGGCACTTTTTCTAGGCTCTTGAGTTACAACATTTGTGTTTTAGAAACACATGGTTATAACAGCCAGAGAAAAGACTAAAACAGAAATCAAGGGTCAGGAGCACAACTAAAGCAAACACTGATCTCTAACATGGTTACTTCAAATGAAACAATAAATCAACATCTAAACCTTAGTTCATTCTCAATAAGATCTTCTGTAATATTATAGAATATTATATAATTCAGAAATAAAGTCAGTCTGGTTATTAATAAGTGGAGCTGGTGATGCTGTTTGTGGGGTTGTTTAATCAGATCTTGAGAGATTTCATGTATTTTATTTCAGTTGATTTCATCGAAGGCTGTGTCTGAAGTCAGTTGTAGTAGTTCTTGTGTTTCTCTTTTCTTCAGTGATTCTGTTTGTTAACAGCAGCTGTTCATCACTAATTCTCAATCAGCACTTAGTTAATCACTTAATTACTTAAATGCAAAGTTTTAAAACTTACATGGTTTAAATCAAGGGAATCTGTTTACTCAAACGGTTTGAGTTAAGTTAACTTGTCGGGTTTTACAGTGTGTATACTGTACATAACTTATCCTTACCCTTTTTTTCTATTTTATGTTTTATCTATACTTACATCAATATTTATATCACCTTTTTTACAGTTTTACATTTTGCACAGTATGAAAAGACCATCTGCAGACTTCTGCAGTTTATCGGTTGCAAAAAAAAAAAAAAAAGGTTCTTTATAATATATTATTTTGTTTTCTTATGAAGAAAGAAAGTCATGCAGGTTTGGAACAATGATAATGCAGGAATTTTCATTTTTGGGGTATTATCAAATTACCGTTTTAAGTCAAAATATAGATTTATATTAAGTAAAACTGTAATACTTACCTCTTTAGTTCGACTGGAGCATGCTTCAGTTTCCATTGGGTTACACATACTGTTGGATGGGAATCAATTATTTAGACCACCAAAATAACAACCAACAGACCAACAAAAGAGGAGCCTTTTAGTCACATTTTGGTCTTCTCATTCTAATATTGATATGACAAGGGACAATAACCATTACTAGATTATCTTAAATATGTTACATTCCAAAGTTTAAGACTCATGTTTGTTCAAAAACCCTTAATGAGCAATAAGAAGCACAGCACAAAAAAATAAAAATAAAAATACAACAATAGAGGATGTAAGTAAAATGAGAAAACAAAAAGACTTCAACTACTTCAAAATGTCCCATTGCTAGTGTTATTAGCAATATCTGAGAGAAAATAGTTTCAACATTTTTCACAAGGCAGGAAAATCTTTTTAAAAGCTCTTGCTGAAAATGAATAATATTTACATCACTGTAATATTTTGTAGTATTGTTTTGTTTGTCTGTTTTGTCCTTCTGTGCTGTTGAAAATCCAAGAGAAACCGTCTTTCAGAGGCACTCTATTATTCAGCTTCAGCTTCAGTTCCCATTATCCACTTCACATGAATACACAAATCTGAGAGGACAGACACAAAGTGAGTTTGAAGATTTGAGAATAGGTGCATCCCAATTTTTAGACAACATCCTTTCAGATTGCTCATTCAGATTTGAATGGCACAGTTTGTGGCACAGATGCCAATTTTGGCTCAACACATTTGGAATTATTGTGAAACTGGACATCAACAGTTCACATAAAAACATCTCGGAGGATGTGACTGTGAAAGAGCGAAAACAAATGCTTCATGCTTTATGGAGGGAGCTGGTGATAATTTGTGCCAAATTTTTTTAAAGCAGACTTCCAAATAAGCCAAAAGACAAAGCACTACTCAGGAAACATATATTTTTCAAATAAAAATATGCTTTAATCATTTCTAAGAACTGAATGTTAATTGTGGTGTTTGCTGTTTGTTGTTCTGTTTGTTGTTGGCCTCACTACCCTGGACAAAATTGGATTTGTTACGAATGGCTGGTCTTAGTTAATGAAAGCCAGCTTTTTTCTTTTTTTTTAATTCTTCTGATTCACATACAGACACTGAGACAAACCGAAATCTGCATACACATTCAGACGTTCGGATTCATATGCAGTAGTTTATTAAAGAATGGTCAGGCAGGCAGAAATTAGGAAAAGCATCAGGTATGTCAAGGGATATCCAGTAATGGCAACAATAACAGGCATAGGTCGGGGCAGGCGGCAGAGAATCACAGGTACTATAAATAATCCAAAGTCAGACACAGGAGAAACAAACACAAGGAGAAACACTCGGCAGTGACATACTGGGCTAGAACAAGACCTCACACTTATTGAGAGTTTAAACACAGTTTATATAGGGGAGTGGTAATGGGGAACACCTGGTGGTTATTAGCCCTAAGCACGGGATTATGGTAAATGGAGTTGGGAATGGAAATACAAGAATGCCAGAGTCCTGAGTGGAGTGCCCTTTATTGGAGTTCACGGGCCCTCCAGCTGATGATCATGACAGCTACAGTCTTTAAGGAATGAAAAAGTAAATGAAGTTGTCTCTCATGGTGAAGGTCTCCTCTGGCTGGTACCATCTATGTTTAACCCTATAAAGTTTACGGTTTCATAATTATTACACACATTTCGGCGGCCTCTTAAATTATCAGCATGAAAAAACTTGGAAAATCAATCTACTACATACCTTCTGTCATCTGATTGATAGTTTATATTTTTTAGAAAGTAAAAAGCCTTTTATTATAATGTAAAATTGTCCAACTTCTGGTTGTGTTTCAAAAGTCTTTTTGCTGTGAAATATTAACTTTTTTTAATAAATTACAGAAATGTGTATGTTGTTTATAAAAAGATTCTGTTTGGCTGTGATTCACACTTATCCTGTATCCTAACGATTAACTTTTTTTATCTTGTACATTAAACAACTTAAAATGTGCCTTTGTGTTGAATTCTCACAGAACGTGAAGATCCTGACCTACAGAGAGCCTCAGAACCCCGAGTACAAGGACTTTGTGTCCAAACTGAAGACAGATGCCATGGACATGTTTAACTTCAGCGTAGAAGATTCTCTGGTAAGAGTTCATCAAACAGTAATATTAGATTACAAAAATAATTGGCCATTTGCAATACTTGAGAGGAGAAAAAAAAAGGAAATACACTTTAGTATAGTTTATAAAAGAGTATTTATTACTTTAAATGAAGATACTTAAGTGCAAAAAAAATAAAGCCTTGCACTGATTGTAAACAGATTTTTGAGACCAGACCACTGGAATAAGATTTCTGTTCCTGGTGAGTTTTTGTTAAACCACATGGTTTCCTTGTTGAATGAATATCAATCCACTGCACACGTAAGACCCCAGTGACTTTGAAGCTTATAAAAGAATGCAAATGGTTTCTCTGGCTTCCACAAGACGCGGCACATTTCACCTCGTCTTAATAGATTACAGCTGCACACAAACTCTCAGTTCACCTTTGGGATGTTTCTCATAAAGAATTATCCCACGGTTTAGACAGTAAGAATGAATTGTGCCTGCTTATAGCATTGTTTACTTGGATGTGTTTTCTACATTGTTTTAGCCCCCAATTCACTCAAGTAATTATGTAAATCAGATAGAGACACAGACCTACAACATTAGTGTTGATTGCAATTTGCACAGGGAAGTTCTTCAGCAATCAAGCTGGTTTTGACTGCTAGGCTGTGAAAGATGCAACAAACTCCATTTAAATGCTAAAAGAAGTGGGGCTGATAGCATGCATCAGCATGTGTGCGATCCACTGGTCAAAACCTAAGAATGAGGGCAAAAATATATGTCTGAATAAGCAATTCCTACTGGGGTGATGAAACAAACAGCAATGACCCACAGCTTTCACATCGCAGACTGTGAATATAAGCTGCAACTTCAAGTGCCAAGCACAAACATTACAGCCTCGTACCAGCAATAGCCATCCAAAATTGTCCATTATGAACGTATGTCCCATTAAAAGAAAACAGTTTTGAAACGGTAGTGGTTATTAAACAAGTTTCATACGTCCATATTGAGTCTAAAACCACTGGTACTATTGAAATGAATGAGACACAGTTAAATGCAAACATTTTTTGTTTTGCTATTGATGTGCTCTTTACAGTCTTCATAAATTCTATATGGTATACATGTATTTGTATTGCTTTGACCATTCTCCCATGATGCCACCTTCTTACATGCCATGATTAGTCAAGTATGTACAATGCCTGCACACTGTTGGTCAAACTACTTTTAAGTCATTACCTTCAGCAGTTATGAAAAAAATAGGAAAACAAAGCCAAAACCTGGACATTTTAGGCAAATTAGAAATCCCGGCCAAGACATGTCTAGGAAAAATATGAAATATGGTGACCCTGTTACTGAATGCACCTTTAAATAAAAATCTCTTACTTGCATTATAATGAAATAAAGCAAAGTTAATTGTTCAAAGCACGCTTAGGAATCTGGTCCATTTTATATTATGCCTGATTTGCATAGAAATAACTATTTTGCTCATATTCAATTAAATAATGATTGCTGCAACCCGTATCAGCCTGCATCATCAAGTCAAATTTATTTGCATAGCACTTTTCACAACACACATGGTTTCAAAGCAGCTTTAGAAACAACCATGGTATTAATGTTTATAGTTTTATCAGTTGACGATAGTATTGTTTAGATTTTGCAACAATGCAAGCAGTCAAGCAGGTGAGATTTGCTATACCTATATATCGCCCTATGTGAGTGTACTGAGGAGAAAGCTGGACCTACTGTAATTATATATCCAACATATACAGAACTGGGTGATAGGCATAGATACATTTTGTGATGAAATAAGAGTTTCATGTATTGCACCTGGCTGATGATGGACTCTGGTGTGTGAATTAGGATATTTGTTTAAATGAAAGGTTTTGCACAGAAGTTTAATGAAATCTGCATCTTGTATTTTTCTTTGTGCCAGAGTGTCCCTCTTACAGAAAATCTATATATTTAATCCCAACCGCATGGGAGAAGAGCTTTATATTTATGATCTACTGAGGTTTTGAGGAAGAAAGGGAAACTGGTTCCCCTGAAACAGAATGAGATGGTGGTTGTTCTTAGTCAGAGAGGATTGAAGTTGCCGGCTCTGCTTGTTTGTGCTCTGCCAGTAAATGTCACCCGGTACTCGCCCAGAGCAAAAAACCCTGATGCATTTGTGCGTGATGAGTAACCTTTCACTGACAGTAGGGAAGAGTGGTAATTACCCTTAGCTGCAGGTCTCCTTGTGCGAGTCTGTCACCACAGAGGAGTCTGTTAGCTCCGGATCAGCTCAGGGCTGGTAAAGATGTGTGCCCTGAATGAGCCTCCTACCCACCCATCCTCTGAAGCTGAATTACAAGCTACTGATGACCTTCTAGAGCAGTGATCCATGAATCTGGCTCGCGAGATCCACTTTCCTAAACAAACCTACCTGTGATTTTCTAATGATCCCGAAGACACTGATTAGTAAACTCAGGTGTGCTTGATTAGGGTTAGAGCTCAACTCCGCAGGAAAGTGGGTCTCGCGAGCCAGATTTGAAGATCACTGTTCTAGAGGAATGGATTCTGATTTGATCTTCTCTAGCAATGATGGTGGTCCATTCCAGATCAAAATCAGCTTTTTGCACCCTTTCGTCTGATACTCATATCTTTTTCCATTGAACACAAAAGAAGTTTTGCAAAAAGACCAAGATATTAACCAAAATATTTTAAGTAGGGCTGTCAATTGCAATGAATTTGGTGCAATTAATTAAACTGCACCTAATTTAGAAAATGCATTTAAACCATTCATGTGTTAAATTTACCCCTCCCTTCCCAGAACTAATTCATCTCTATATTTCATACAGTTGCTGAAAAATATGGTGCAGGACGATGACTGACAGAGTAATATAGGGTATTATAATGCAGTTATATGCTCCAAAAATTCAAGATATGAAGGCAAAATTGCCCCTGTGTGGGTTTTTGTCTTATAATTATAATTTGAATCATAGGTTAGCAATACCACAAGAGAAAGTGACATTTGGTTTGAGTTTTTTTCTCCAAGCAACAGTGGTGTTTTGTTACTGGTTGAAATTAGGCCTATGTTTTTGAATGAATCGAGTGGGCCAATAATTCAATGACCCACTCATAAAGCCACGTCATTTAAGCCCACGCCTTAAAATAGGGCCCTGCGTCTTCAGCGGCTCAGATGTCGGGAGTAAATGATGACTGCTATGTTCATTATTACATCCAACAACAAAACGCTTCAATCGCTTAGGAGTCATTCTTCAGCTCACTTAGGGCGGTTTTAAGGTAAGACGCCAGTCCAGTCTGTGCTGAAACGCCACTGTCAATCAAACTATCATTGAAGGGGTATGTCTGTGTGATGTCACAAAGACGGGCATCTGAGATTGGCTAGATTTGAGAAAGGGGTAAAGATTTTAGTATGTTAAAAAAAACACTATGCATTTTTTTCATTTTAGGCTGGTTGTGTTCACACACTGCCAACACACATTTCAGTTCAAACTACTTGTAAAAGTGCATGTAGCATCCGTTGACCCCTTTAAGCTAATATTATTTGCAATTAGCAATTATTTGTATTTTTTGATTATGGGTAAAATGTATTATTATGCTTTAATACTTGTTTCACATGTGTGGGCAGCCGTGAAACTCATCATATTTTCACTGCGTGTCCCATCTCAGAGAAGGAGAGTTAATTTGATGTACCACTCTGTAAATTAGTCACAATAACATTTCTTCATACTTCATACAACAAAACGTTACAAATCGCTTTTGTAAAATAAAGAAACCTTACACGTACAGTGCGCTCTCTGCCATCTCGGTCTCCATATACTTCTTTCAAAAATGAACCAAAACTAAATAATATTTTCTGTTTAATTACTTTATATAAAACCAACGGGAGGTATAGTTTAATGCAACTCACACAGGAACATGTGCCTTATTGCTAGGAGACACACAAAAAAAAAAAAAAAATATATATATATATATATATATATATATATATATATATATATATATATATATATATAATAACATGTTTGATCTCTTCTAACTGGATGAAATCATAGTATGAATCAAAAAAAAAAAAAAAAAAAAAAAAAAAGGAATCTATGCACAACTTGATTATACACAATTTGATTTTCTGTGAGGTCTCGTCACCTCAGACTGCACAGAATCTGCAACATCGACTCTTCCAGTCTATAAATCGGGGAAAAAATCTGGCCAAAAGTCATCCAGTATATTCCAGCCTTTAGTAACAAACATTCCACATGTACATTTACCACCCTGCCTGTGTGTACTACAGTCAACATGGCCAAGACTTATTTGCAATGCCTGGAAAAAGTTGGGGCTGTGTTTTCATAGATAACTATTAGATGAGATATGCTGCATGCTCTGTGCACAGTCATATTATTTGCTGAAGTTTAATAAGGTGCCTGCAACTCTTCTCACTGTTCTGTCATCTGTTGTTCTAGTCTGTTAGCCTGATGCATCCATCCATTTCCCCAGGGAAGTGAGCTCATTTGGAAGGTTCCCTCTGCCTGCAGCTCACACGTCTCTCTCCAATTAGTTGTTCCTTTCACTGCCACCATATTATTACAGCCAAACAAATTCTCTCTCTGTTTCTTTGCCCGTGTACTTCCTTTGGTAAACTATGTTTCATGGTATTTCAAATTTATCTTCCCATTTCACTGTGGAAGGCTTAAATTCTTTATAAATTCTCTCTTTAATGCAGATTAATCTTTAATTTTTTGTAGTTTGATCTGGATATGTTTATGGCTCACAGTCCTTTAGCACAGTGGATCTCAAACTTTTTAGCCAAAGACCCCTAAACAAACATCGACTAGAACTCGCGACCCAATACCACAGAATACACAAACAATAAACAGAAAAAAAGTTGTTTTAAATCTACATCCACTTCCTAAGCTTGTTTGCAGAATAAAAAAATAAAAAAGGTAATTGCGATTTTATATCATGTATAACTTATTAACTCACACCGCAAGTTTGTATTTCACAATTATGAAAATCCAAGTCAGAATAGCAAGATTTAAACTCACAATTTTTAGATAAAAAAAATCGCAATTATCTTTTCAAATATTTTCTTTCGTGGCGGAAACAAACTTCCATAATATTTACTGTATTTAGGCTTACCTTACAGTGGGATGGGTGCACTTGTTTTTCGGTGCACAAAAGTGTAATCTGTGGCCTGATGTTGCAGTAGGAGGCTACTCGCAGATCATCCTCAACATCAAGACGTGATCTGTATTTTTTCGCGACCCCGAGTTTGAGAACCACTGCTTTAGCACACATAAATATGCTGTTGCTCTATCTTTTTGTATTGCTCACAGTCTGAATCTGTAATTGCTTTCTATGCTTTATTTTGTCTCCACATTGTTTTTCTTTTATATCTCTCAATCTGTTGCTTTTTTTTCTGGTCTGAATGACATTTTTTCATCTAGTCCTGCCCACTCTCAATTCATTCAACCTTTTACTCAGAATTTACATTTCACTGAACCGTTCTCCTTCTCTTAGGATGGTAGAAATCTCCTTTTCTCCTTCTGTAATCTCCCAATCCGCCATCACACACAGATGTTCCATATCGATGAGTCCATGCTCTGTCTATAGTTGCTATGACAACTACACTTTTTCTACAGCTCTCTGACTCCTTGGCTTTTTGAAGCATTTTTCCCTCCGTTTCATTACGCTACATCAGAGCTCAGATTTTGTCAACAACTGTTCGGCTCTGTTTCACTGACTTCTACCTGTGAATGGCTGTAGATCAAGGTGACATTAATTTTGAAACTTTGATTAGATCTTAGAAGTAAAATAAAACTGATCTGTCGAGTTTCTCTTCAAATTATACATACTGTTTAATGGTAATGGCATTGGGTTGATGGATGATTTGTAAGGGAGACAGATGGCGGATTTTTGATGGCTGAATATACACCTTTCCCTTGCCTAAATTTAGCCAGATTAGTTAATCATGATCAGATTTTAAGATGTCCTGCATATTTGAATCATATATAATATATTGCTCAATGGTGTGATTTCATAGCTCATGATACTTTAAGGAATTAACACTAGGTGCTTAAAGTGTAAACTTGTCTTAAAATTCCTTAAAGAGCCAGTAAGATGAAAATTCTAAGCTTCCTATCACTGTTTATAAGTCCTGTACATTAGGTTTAAATCCATCCAAGGTTAAAAAACATTGTCATTTTGTCAAAATATCAATTTAAAATTACCTCAATTCTCAGAGATCGCCAAACAGTTCGCGCGAAGCTGTTCAAAAGATTCAGTTTCCTTAAACCCCACCTTTCGGTAGCATACTGTGTTCTGATTGGTCAACTAACATAGTCAGGTTTGATTGGTTGTTCCGCACACACCTCCACGGTAAACTATGCATTAGCATCTGTTTGGGGTGAATTATGTCTTATTCCTCTCATCGCGAAGCAAACAGTAGAATAAAAAACTTGAACAGTCTCGCTGCTTTTTCTTCTGTGTGGGTGTATTCAAGCCGCGCACGTTCAGCGCGGGAGCGTGGTCACATTAGAAATAACGAAGGGAGACGTGAAAAACAGACATCACGTTGTTTTCATATGGATTACTTTACCACAGAATATCTGTTTTCGGCAGCACTGTTTAGTTTTAAAGTAGACATGTCAAGCTTTCTATAGATATCTCTCATGTCTCTTCATTGAGTATTCACGGAGTTACACTTCATTTTAATGACGTGTTTGTACATGACGATCAGGGCAGACAGGCTGCAGACAGCACACATACTGATAAGACGCTCGGGAGAAACAGACACATAACTTCATAATCATACTCCGCGTTGTGATTCGGAGATGCTTGTTGTTCTTAATAAAGTGTTGGTAGTGTTGGTAATGAACCCTCTTTTATGGCCAAATGCTTTGAAAATCCCGCTGTACTCACCGAGATTAGAAAAGCAGTCATCAGTGAAATGTTGTGAACACAACAAAGGGGATTTGTTGTACTGCTCTGGTATTGTGGTAAAAATGAATTTTAGCCGTTGGTTCTTCTGATCTTCATTCTTTGGCAGTGAAAATTAAACAAACTTGCCTTTACAATTAAAAACACACTGTCTCCTCGACATGATGCTATCACACCAACCAGAGCGTCTGTGTGTGGGGGGTGGGGCAGGTCAGCGTTCCGTTTCTCTCAACACGGTAGGCGGAGATTATTATGCAAAGTGTTCTAGTGACGTACATAGAGATGGGCAGAAGATTTGAAATCTATAACGACTCGTTTCAGCGATTCAGAGTCGACTCCTTACTTTAGAAGCCAATAACTTTAACATCATACACTGTAATACAGGTAATTTTTGATTTCCCATCTGTGTGGCTCTTTAAATTCTTACAGTCTGCTGAAATAGAGTACAGTAAGTTAGATTTTTTTTCAGGCTAAAGCACTGAAGGACCTGCATGGGGGTGGTCATGACAGAACCATATAACTTTCATTCTCCTCTATAAACCTGCGGGCAACCATAGGTGGTTCAAGAGTGCAATCAGACCTCTTTGCATAACTGTGGAACCAGTAAAATGATGCACTGCACACTCAGAGCCCGCTTTAGGCCTCCACTGAGCCCCACAAGCTGGGTCTCTATGTTCCACCTTGTTGCCCCAGTGTGGGGATGTCTGTGCTTCTGCTGGTCCCAATTGCACAGTCTCTGAGAGCCTGGTTAGCACTCCTGGCTGCTTCAGGCCATAAGACACCGCTATACGATTTAGTTTGCCCAGCATACGCCCAAGTTCAGGGGCATCCAGTTAACATCAGTGAAGTCTGGCAATGCTCATGCCTTGCATGCAGAGATCTCAGTCCTACTGGCAAAAGACACATCAGATCCAGCCCCTCCAGCCGATATGAAGGCAGAACTGAGCCAAGTCAAGTCTGCATTGTTGTCAATTCTTCCACATGTACTGCACATACATACAGAGAATTTAAATTGTGTTACTCTCAGACCCTTGGTGCATACAGATAACACAACAGTAGACAATAAAAATACAGATTGATACAAATTAAATATAAAATATATTTGTATACAACTATACAAATAAGGGCTTGTAAAAAAAAATTAAAATTCAAATAAAATTAAATCAAATAAAGCAGCACATGGCAGATAGAGTGCAAACCAGTGAAGTAAACAAACAGTGCAGATAAAATGATTGTAGTGCAAGAGAGATTATTCAGACTGATTTAAAGTGACAAAAAGCTCAGAGCAGTTCTTTATTTAAACTGACTGAAGAGATAGTTGAATGAGGTAGTGAGAAGACCAATGCTGCACAAAGTGACCGGTGCAGATCAGAGTTTGTTAGTTTTTAATCTGCTGTCATAAAGCAGGGACTCAATGTATGGCAAGCTTAAAGGTTGTTTTGATTTTGATTATTTCTTTGTTTTGGCGTCACTCAGTTTTCTCCCTTTTCCCATAATTTACCTTATAAGTTATTTTATTTACTGACTGTTAATCTGCACCTCTTAAAATAAATTGAGCTCGTATTGAAAATGATTGCCTGTTTTCTGGTCATTTCCTTTCATGGTTTGCTGCAGTGTCATTTGTGTCTCACTTAAATGTTATGAAACATCCCCCATAGAAAACATTTGGTGCATTATAAAGAGGAAGATGCAACAAAGAAGACCTAACACAGTTGAGCAAATAGAAGCCTGTATTAGACAAGAATGGGACAACATTCCTATTCCTAAACTTGAGCAACTTGTCTCCTCAGTCCCCAGATGTTAGCAGATGGTGATAAAAAGAAGAGGGGATGTCACACAGTGGTAAACATGGCCTCGTCCCAAATTTTTTGAGAAGTGTTAATGCCATGAAATTTAAAATCAACTTATTTTTCCCTTAAAATGATACATTTTCTCAATTTAAACATTTGATATGTCATCTATGTTGTATTATTAATAAAATATAGAAATTTGAAACTTCCAGATCATTGCATTCTGTTTTTATTTACAATTTGTACAGTGTCCCAACTTTTTTGGAATCTGGTTTATATTATGCAATTTAAAAAAGCAAATAAAAGCCTCTAACACTAGCTTGCTCTATTCTTTTTCTGTTCTGTCTGTTTTCTTTTTATTTATTATATGATTTAAAAAAAGAAACTTGCTACATGAACTGCATTAAGCTTACTGAGACTTTTTATAGCTCTTGCATATCATTGCTGTTTTGTTGATTTTGATTGCTTCCATTGTACTCATGTTTAAGTTGCTTCGAACTAAAGCATCTGCTAAATGTCTAAATGTAAATATAAATGTTCTGCCCTTGTGCTCCTCCTCATGTAAATAACAAGTTTGAATTAGATCTTAGTGACTAACTCCTTATCACCATTTTAGAATGTATTTCCATTATCAAACAAATTCTGAATAAACAGGATGCATTTCAACATATTTAGGAGGGATGTGTGATATTAAACAGTGAAGCAGAGGTGAGTCGAGCCACAGGAGAATGATGGACAGCATTAGGAATGCTGCCATTTTTCTTAACACACAGTCTCGTGTGGGTCATCAAATTACAGTCCTGCGATGCTGTCAAGTTTTCTATCCCTATGATCTCTAGAGAGCTTGTAATCTAATAAAAGTAATTAAATTTAATCAAACCCAATTATTTTGAGATTTAATGCTAGTATGTAATTTGTGCACTTTTCTTCCAGATGAATCTGATTTCTGGCTCATTCCACGATGGAGTCATGCTGTATTCTCATGCACTAAATGAGACTCTGGATCGGTCAGGTGTGAGGCCCCCAGGGGACGCGATCAATAAAAGGATGTGGAATCGCACATACCATGGTCAGTTCTGCTTAAATTCACCTATAGTCTCACATAGCTAGATTTTTTATACCAAATGACAAAAAGTCTGGGAAAAACTGCAGCTTATTCTGAGCGGGAAGAGACCATTTTGACCACTGTGTAATGTGACCAACCATTTTCTCAATTTCATTCACATCCTCCAGGCACTTTATGATTTGCTTTTTTGTTTTGTTTCACATTTTATTTTTGTTTTGTAGTTTTTTTTTTTTTTTTGCTGTTTTGCAATTTTTTCAATCATTATTATTATTATTATTATTATTATTATTATTGTATTTTATTTTTTTATTATTTTTTTTATTATTATTATTTTGCTTTTCTTTGTTTTTCTTATTGTTTTGTTTTGTTATTGTTTTGCACCTGCCATTATTTCAGTATTGTATTTTAGATATGCTTTCATTTATGCTGTTTGTTTTGTTATGTTTGTTTGTTTTGTTATGTTTTAGATGCATGAAACTCGCATACTGACAGACTCTCAAGTGCACTTTGTGTTTGTTGTCCTGAAACTCGTGGCTCAGATTAATTGCACTAACATCTTTGAATACTTTTATGTACTTTTTCTTTAAATTAAAATTAAAATATAAAATTAAATTAATGCATTTAGCAGACGCTTTTATCCGAAGCAACTTACGGTGCATTCAGGCTATCAGTTTTTATCTATCATGTGTTCCCAGGGAATCGAACTCCCAACCTTGCGCTTAATAACGCAATGCGCTACCAATTGAGCTACAGGAACACTATCTTTATCACTAACTTTAGTAATTGTCTTTTCCCCCTTTTATTACTTTATATTTTCTTGTATGTTTTGAAGCAATATTAAGTTGGTTAAATTCTTAACAATTTTTTTGATTTATTATTAATTTGTAACTATTTTAAAAAGTAGGATGCAATGCATCGTGATGCATCATGATATCGAATTGAATCGAATCGTTAACATGATAATCATAATCAAATTGAATTGTGAAACCAGTGCATATTCTTTCTGCTTCGATCTGATTTGCATTTTGGTTTGACTTTTGCTTTTTGTTTTGCTTTGTTTTCTTTATTGCCTTTTGTTTTTATTTGCTTTTTTTGTTGTTTAATATCTAGTTATATCTAGTTAAGTGTCTGTCAACAAGTGTCTTTCAAAGGTTTAATGCCACTAACTTGGCCCTTAATTCAAAATTATTTTTATATTTTTTTTTACTGATTAGATAGCTAAAACATGTATTAACACATGCACTTTCCTTCTCGAAAATGGAATTTTGTCCGCATACATATGTTTAAGTGAAGAGAGTGTTCAACATAAAATAACATTGCCTGGTTTAACATTAGCATTTGCATTTAGCACTGGAAGAGTAGCTATAATTTAAAGGAGGAACATTTAGGTAAAAAAAAAAAAGGTAAATGAAATGTGCATAACAAATATGCAATCTCATCAATCTAAAAGCATGGTGTAATTAATCTGGTGTTTATTGAATCCTTCAAGTAAATAAGATTTATTTCAAAAGTGCTCATTTTATCTACCCAGTACCTTGTAAACACAACTTTTTTTCCATGTTGACTGATAACATATAAATAAAAAAGTGTGTACCTGGTGTACTCTTACACCTGTAATTTGTGTTATTTTTGCCAACGCTACCCGGCTGATCTTTTCACTAAAGGTCTTACGAATGCCTTTATTTTATTTATTTTTGGTTCTTGCCACTTTGATCACCATGAAGAATATTAGTGCCTCTGATTGAGCAACGTGAACACATTCTGCTTCTCCAGGTGTCTTTAGATCGCAGGTATCTCATTCAGCTCCAAAATGAGATTTTTGGCAAAGAATGACTTTGTTTAAAAAAATTAAACAGGACACTAATGGGGAAAGAGAAATGTCTGTCCTTTCTCAAGTTAAAGCCGGTGACTTTTACCATCCTCTCTCTCTTTCTATCTTTTGTCTGTCTGAGCTCATTAATAAGCTGTTTAGTTTGCTCTGCAGCTTGTGTTCAATATCCCCTTAAGGGTCCAACCAGCACCAGTCTAAGAACAGCTCGCACTGCCAATTAGCAATCTTACCCGTCTTTGCAACAAAGTCCAACACTCACAATCAAGTAACTCTCAAATCACAGCCGTACGTCTCAGTGGTTAGAGGAAGGCATTTAAAAAAGGAAATAGGCTTTAGAGGTAAACTGTAGCTCAGTTTAGACCCTTATAGTCAGTTTTGTGAGTTTTATGGGTTTAGATCTTATATAACTTGTTAGGTTGTACAATACGTTCTTTTGAGTGTGTGTGATAACGGGATGATCCTGAGCCCAGACATACACAAGAACCACTGTGTGTATTTGTGTGCAGCATGTGGTTGATGTGTCAATGTATGTTTGTGTTTGTATCTGTATGTGTTTGTTTCACATAAGCATGCTGAAATAGAAATAAAAAATCTAAACAAAAAATTCAAAGAAAGGACATGAAAGAACCAATAAAAAGAAAGAACAGACTTGGGGATCTTTAACTCAATCGTCCATGTCAATGTCTGGCAAAGTTCAGCTCAATATCTGAGAATGGTCAAATCAAGGTCTTCAGGATCATTAGAAAATTTCAGGCAGGTGTGTTGGATTAGAGCCAGAGCTAAACTCTGCAAGACATCAGCTCTCCAGCACCTGAGCTGTATAGCTCTATTAGAAACAAACAGACAAACGAAAGAAAGAAGGAAAGAGCTAATCAATAAACAAAGAAAAGAAAGATCAAACAAAAAAAAACTTGTGTCAAATGCACAAGAGTAAGAATGTGCATTTGATCAGATGCAACTGCAGTCACAATTTATGAGATGCATTATTCGAATGCTTGGTGAAAGAGACGTGTTTTTAATCTAGATTTAAACAGAAAGAGTGTGTCTGAACCCCGAACATTATCAGGAAGGCTATTCCAGAGTTTGGGAGCCAAATGTGAAAAGGCTCTACCTCCTTTAGTGGACTTTGCCATCCTAGGAACTACCAGAAGTCCAGTGTTTTGTGACTTTAGGGAGCTTTATTGATCATAACGTGGTATAAGGCTAGTTAGGTACACAGGAGCTAAACAATTCAAGGCCTTATAGGTAAGTAATTATAATTTGTAACTGATACAGAATTTAATAGGTAGCCAGTGCAGAGACTGTAAAATTGGGATTATTTTGATCATATTTTCTTGACCTGGTAAGGACTCTAGCTGTTGCATTTTGGACTACCTGTAGCTTGTTTATTGAAGATGCAGGACAACCCCCTAGAAGTGCATTACAAAAGTCCAGTCTAGAGGTCAATGAATTCATGAACTAGCTTTTCTGC
The DNA here is from genome assembly GCF_003368295.1 of Carassius auratus. Taxonomy (NCBI): domain Eukaryota; kingdom Metazoa; phylum Chordata; class Actinopteri; order Cypriniformes; family Cyprinidae; genus Carassius; species Carassius auratus. The sequence goes on along the minus strand of NW_020527496.1, from coordinate 910,690 downwards.
ATCAGAAACAGGTAACATGTTTCGTGGCTTGGCAATGTTTCTAAGATGGAAGAATGCAGTTTTTATAACATGGTAAAAATGTGGTTTTCAAAAGACAAGTTGCTGTCTAATATAACACCTAGATTTTAGACTGTAGAGGAAGTAATAGGACATCCGTCTAGTTGCAAACTGTAGTCTACTAGATTCTGTGTACTGTTTTTTGATTTATTTATTATATTAATAGGAGAAAATTATTGGTCATCCAATCTTTTACATTTTTAACACACTCTGTTAGCTTAGATAATTTAGAAGTTTCATCTGGTCTCGTTGAGATATATAGCGGAGTATCATCAGCATAACAGTGAAAACTAATTAATAATAATATTAGAAAATATATTAGAAAATAGAAGGGGACCTAGGACGGATCCTTGTGGCACTCCATATTTTACTAGTGATAAATGAGATGACTCCCCTTTTAAATAAATAAAATGGTAGGATCTAAACCATCTTAGAGCCTGCCCTTGAATACCTGTATAGTTTTGTAATCGATCTATGAGTATGCCATGATCTATGGTGTCGAACGCAGTACTGATATCAAGTAAAACTAGCAATGAGATGCAGCCTTGATCTGATGCAAGGAGCAAGTCTTTTGTAATTTTAACAAGTGCAGTTTCTGTGCTGAAATTGTGTGTCACTGAAATTCTTCATACATATCTTTTTTTTTTTTTTTTTTTTTTTTTTTCTTTCAGGAAGGTGCTCAATTGAGCAGACACTTCTTTTAAAAAAATTTTAGACATAAATGGAAGATTTGAAATAAGCCTATAATTTGCCAGTTCACCAGGATCTAGTTGTGGTTTCTTAATTAGAGGCTTAATATCCGCCAACTTAAATGGTTTTGGGGTGTGACCTAAAGATAACGACGAGTTAATAATATTGAGAAGCGGTTCTTCTGCTACAGGTAACAACTCTTTCAGTAATTTAGTGGTTACAGGATCTAATAAACATGTTGTTGGTTTAGATACAGTGATAAGTTTATTTAGTTCTTCCTGTCCTATAGTTGTAAAGCACTGCAGTTTATCTTTGGGTGCGATGGATGAAACTGAAGTATTAGACACTGTAGAATCTACATTCGCTATTGTATTTCAAATATTATCTATTTTATCAGTGAAGAAATTCATAAAGTCATTATTATTAAATGTTGATGGAATATTTGAATCAGGTGTCATCTGGTTATAGATAGATATAGATGACAGAGTATTTTTCACAAATAAATATTTAATAAAAATATAATTAAAAAGGAAGTAACCACTGTAACCAAAAGGGCATTCAGTATTCTGGGAAGTTTGTATGCATTGGCAATCATATTGTTCAAATAAAGCCAAGGTAGCAATAATTTTACATACAGTGAAAATGACATAAATATGACAGTGGGTGAATGCATAAAACGCAGCATAATTTGAAATCATGTTTAAAGTTTAAAGCATTCAATTAACACCGACTGACCATCGCGATCATTCAGGTCACATGCAAACTTCACAAGATCTCACTGCTGGATTCAACTAAGTTTGCAAGGTTTGCGAAATAATTAAATATTCATTAGTCATTCAAAGGTTTGTTTAAATGAAATAAATAAAAAATAAATGCATATTTGCTTAATGCTGATGGCAAACGGGAAAGTTTTATAATGTTTGCCTTTGTATTACTAATATTAAAGTAATTATTATAATACTTTTTGTATAAATTAATTCCTTTGTTTAACCGTTCTATCTGATTATTAGACAAACTTCTATTTGTATAAGAAAGAACCGTTAACAATGAAAGTAAACAAGAAAGTCAGTATGAGCACTTGGTGCACTCAGGCGCTGCCTTTCTCAGCGCCATCAAAATAAAACCTTGAACACATCAGCCCAGCAGAAAACCTTATCGGCCAATGCCGATATATCGATCAACCACTAGCAAAAGATCCACCCAGCAATCACCCACATCTCACAAACGTCATAAGGGAGCGGCATGGTTAAAGACTTAATATGTTAAGTAGTTTGAAGCATTTTTTGCACTTTTTTCATTACATTCTTTCATTCAGATTTTAAAGAAGTCATGGGATTAATAGCTATTATTTTATTCTATTGACAGTCATGGTATTTAACAGTAGGAAATCAGAACTAAATCTTACATGCATTGTGGAAAAAAAAATTCTTTGCAACTTACCCAAAATATGCATACCCAGTCAATGTAATATAAGTTGAATATTTTCCAGGTAATATATTAATAGTTTGCTTTGGCTTTAGGACATTATCAAAATAAAAGCCAATTATCTCATTTCAGAAACACTTTTCTCATGCTTAATATTTTTCACACACATTATAAATGGGTCTTTATGCATAAAAATACATTGCTGCCATGATATCAAATAAGGGGCTCCCCTCAGAAGGCCATCAATATATGTATATGTAGTGGTCCTTGGCCAAAATTAATTAAATAAACAAAACATTAGAAAAAGTTTGCAGTAAGTATTTCAGTCGATTGACAGCATTAGTCTTTTTAATTTCTACCAAAGAATCTTAGGAGAAATATTTTTGATAAAGCTGTTTAGAATGCATGCATTTCCTAAATGCTTTTTATTTTTCTTCACCCACTCGCTCTTATCCAATCAATGGTGTCTTCTTGTTTTTGTCCCTCATCATCTGAGGTGTATTAATACTGGTGTATGTGGGCAGAGTATCTGTCCATTAAAACAAAAAAGATCATCTGTTTTGTTTTGTTGTTTTTTTTTTTTTTTATGTCATGTAACATCTGCTTTCACCTATTAAAGGTTGTCATCTGCAGACCCATTACGTCTGCCCATCCTGCCCTGCTCTGCCTGTTTTTCTTCCCTCTCCATTTCCTCCCCCTCTCGTTTTACGCTTTCCTCTCATACTGCTTTCCTTGACCTCTGTCTCCTACTTCCTCTGCCACAGACCTGTCAACCTCCTCTGCCAATTTTATGTTCATGCTCCATGTTTCATAATTTCATCCATGTTTCATAATTTTCTTCTGCTTTTTTCTTCCGGTTTGATTCCTTATGTTTCATGCACATGGATATCTCACTCTCTCAGTGTGTCTCTTGATTGTCTTTTTGGTCTCCATGCAACTTTGGTTTTGCTCTCCAAATGACTGGCAGAAATCTTTGCACTTAGGAACTAGGGTCTATGGAGTAAGTTCGGTGCCACATATATTTGCAAAAAATGTGCTTTTGAGAACAAACATAAATAATTATGTACAATAGGCCTGGCATATCCAAGACTGTTGTTCTTGCCCCAGTCCCTTGACTCCACCCCCATGTCAAAACAATGCCAAAAAGAGAAACACACAAAGTGTCAAAGGACTGTTCTGACATGAACATATCCACAATTCACCCTCGATAGCTTACGCAAAAGGTTTCAAGAAAGTGAAACTCAAGAAACTCAAAGCATATGTACTTCCTTAGAATAGTGGAATTTGTGGTCCTAAAACCATGTAGCAATTTTGGAAAGATTTTTCCAAATTCACCACAAAACAACATGTGTAAAAATCATGATCTAAAACATCATTCTAATTCCCACAGGCTTTTCTTACACTTCTGTAGACTTAAACACAAGTATTTTATGCTCAGCAAGGATGCGTGTATGTGACACTCAGTAAAACAGCAATACTTTGAAATAATTTTCATTACAAATTAATTAATCATTTTGACATATCTGATTCTATTTAGTATATTAAAATGTATTTTATTCCAGTGATAGTGAAGCTGATTTTTCAGCATCATTACTCTAGCCTTCAGTGTCACATGATCCTTCAGAAAGCATTTTAATATGCTGAAACGCTACTCAAGAAACATACTTATCAATGTTGAAAGCATTTGTGCTACTTCGTGTTTTTTGTGGAAACCACGATACATTTGTCAGTATCCTTTGAGCAGAAAGATCAAAAGAACAGCATTTATTTGATCTTTTTTTTTTTTTTTTTTTTTTTGCAAAATAAACATTGGGTATAGAATCACTCCCCAAAAACTTTTTGTTTATCCAGCTGTACTTGTTCAGTGCAGCTTACAACATCCCAGTGAAAGATATAACAACAAAATGTTAGAAGAAAAAAAAAACAGAATCACTGAGTTGGAAAAATGAGATCTTTCCTGCATCATTTCAGTCCTTGGTTGAGCAACTGAAGCAAACAATCAACTGTGGGTGGCAAGGCACTGTCAAAACATATCTGTGATAAAGTTGTGGACAGGCACAAGTCAGGAGATGGATACACATTTTTTTAAAGGCTTTATCAATGCCTAGAAGCACAGTGAAGTCTATTATTAAGTGGAAGGTATTTGATACAACATATACCTTTCCTAACAGAGCCGGGAATAAACTTTTCAGAGAGCAACTCTGAAGCAGCTGCAGGAATTTATGACAAAGAGCAGACATTGTGTGCATGTGACAAAAATATCACAAAATCTCCACTAATGTGGCTTGTATGGGAGGGTTACAAGAAAAAAGCTGCTCCTCAAGAAATGCCAAAACACACCTTGAAGATTCTGAGAATGGTGAGACTAAAATGAATTATTTGGCCTCAACACCAAACTTTATGTCTGGCGAAAATCCAATTCAGCTCACCCTCCAAATAACATGATTCCTCTAGTTAAGCATGGAGGTGATGATATCCTGTTATGGGGGTGTTTCTCTGCAGCAGGGACTTGAACTGTCAGGATAGAAGGAAACATGGATGGGGCAAGATACCATCAAATTCTTGAGAAAAATCTGATGCCCTCTACCAGAAAGTTGGGATGACAATAACCCAAAGCACACAAAAAACTACGCACACAGTGGTTGAATGTCCTTGCATGGCCTTGTCAGAGCTCAGACGTAAATCCCTCTGAAAATCTGTGGAATGACTTGAAAACTGTAGTCCACAAACACTCAGCAGCTCTATTGCAAAGTCTAGATGTGCAAAGTTAGTAGAGACAGAGACAAATAGACTAAACCGACTAAAGGCTGTAAATAAAGCAAAAGATGGTTCAACAAAATACTCACACAAGGGGTTGATCTTTTTTCCAACTCAGGGAACTCAACTCAGTCTTTTTCCTTTCCTTTCCCTCCTGTTTTTGTTTTCTGACATGTTGGTGTTATATATTTCACTTGGATTTTATAAGTTGCACTGAGTAAATACAGCTTAATATCTTTACAGTCACAATTGATCAACTAAATGCATCCTTGAGTAAACATATTAATTTCTTTTTTTTTTAAATCATACTTACCCCAAACGTTTAACTGGCGTGTGTAAACTCAGAAGGTTAAAAAAACCTTGTGCTTATGTCTTGGGCTTATGTTAAATGTTGAGCTTGTGATCACTGACTTCTCTGTGCTTCAGTGATTCACATTTGTCATTCATTAAGACAAAAATGTACATTTATACTCCTGTTTCACTGTGGTTTTGTGGTTAATGATCTTGGCTTTAAGGCTGTCTGTTCAAACCCCAGGATGGCTTACACATTAACGAGGCACTTAACCCCTGGTGACTTCAGGGAGATGGACCGTGTAGTAAAAATATACTGTTGCTTGGAGAAGACAGCATCTGCTAAATGCATAACATTAATAATTCTGTCTTCATTTGTTGATGTTTAACCGACATGAACATCCAGTCCTTTGCCCTGTGTTTAATGTCTGTGGCATTTCGATTTCCTTGAGCTCGCACAGTTATTTTACACTATAGTTAATAGGCAGCAGTGCAGAGCTTTTAATAAATGCAACAGTGCACAACACACTTATCTAATAGTCACATTAATGGATGTGTGACTGAGTTCCCATAAGGAGGAATGAAAACACTGAAGAGGCATTCACTTCCATTACTTTAAGTGCTTTCTACCTCATTCTCTCGCTGCTTCCCTGACCTTACATTATTACCCTAGAGATCCAGGTCGTAAATCGGCCGTGCTACTTGTGACCTGAGCTGAGGTCAGAGGGCAGGAGGTCACTGATGAGATTCTTTTGAGGATCTGCACCCCTTAGATCAGCATCTTTTTCTATGCAAGAAGACTTGGACTAAATCCTCTCCACTAAAGGTGGAGTGGTGGAGGAGACACTTCAGCAGAGAGTGGCTGAGAGATCATGGAACTTGAGATTCAACTGGAAATACTGATCACAGAGATGCTCTACTGCTGACATTATAGAAACCATTTTAGGGTTCTTCACATAAATTCAAAGGACCCTTCAAACGACTTTCAAGTGTTTGTGTTTTTGATTAATTTTTTTCAGATATTTGTGTGTGCGTGTGTGTGTTACCAAAGTTTTATTGCTCTCAATTCAATTTAATTATGCTTTATTGACATGACAAAAACTATACATTTGTATTACCAAAGCAATTGCAGTAGGGCTGCTTACAAATAGTGCACATATGTTGTTGTTTTTTTTGTACAAGATTGGAAGAATGCTTCAAATGTCTATATAGGCAGCTACTCTCCTAATCTGCGTTTGTGTGTGTGTGTGTGTATGTATGTATGTATGTATGTATATATATATATATATATATATATATACACACACACACACACACACACACACACACACACACACACACACACACACACTTAAATCAGAGTTAATTTAATATTTAATACTAATCTATGTAATATGTAAAATATAGCCAGTATTACTTTTGTCCATCTTCTTGATTTTTTTTTACAATGAGTTATTAATTAAACATAATGTTATAGCATAATGGTTCATTTTCAGTAAATGAATAAAATTAATTAGTTAATTAATTAAAAATTTCATATGATATTCCAGATCATAATTTAATAATTTACATTGGCTTTGGTGCTGTCTTTTATTAAATCCAAAGCAGTTTTATAATAGCACATGTTTTCCTCACAATATACTGTTTATGAAAGTTTTTTTTTATGAAAGAGGTCTTTATATTTTAGGAAAGGTTCCCTCATATAGAAAACAATACTGAAACCCTCTGTCTTACAGAACAATGTAATGTTGCTGCCCGCTGACAGTCTTGTTGCTGGAGCTCGTGAATGATGTCTTTAAATGTGGTATAGGGAAGCAGATCAGTAGTCCTGGAGCAGACTTTTAGTGGCATGTAAACTGATTCACAGTCATACTTTTGAAAATAGCTGCCCTGGATATGTGGTGCTAATCAAGACATAATTGCAATGAGTCATAAAAGCGGGTTGATACGCATGCTCGTCGAAGCGTAACTGCTGTGATGTGGTAATATGATCTGAATATGTTTGTGTTAGACTGAGAGCATCAGATTGCTGGCACAGATTCTGATCCATATGCTAGTGTTCAGCTACGCAGCACATTCAGCCTGGATCTTTATGTACGAAGCTCACTGTTTTACTCAGTGCATTCCCTAGCATACTAATCCTTTCATTCTCTTTATTTCATGAATATTTGTCTTTTTAATACTTCATTTATTATTGAAAAAAATAAACATTTTATTTGGACTGCAAAAGCAATTGGCAAATACATTTAAAATGCAATTTTGCTAATTTAATAGTGTGAATTAGTTTTAGATTATTACCATTTAAAAAAAAAAAAAAAAAAAAAAAATATATATATATATATATATATATATATATATATATATATATATATATATAGTATTGCATCTGGTTGGTACTGAAAAGTACAATTTTACTTTTTACTAAGTTATAGGGTCATGTTTTCTCCCTTTTTTTTCCAAGCCGCGACAAACGCCAGTCTCCATTTTTTGCAGATTGCGATATATCCTCTCAACCAATCACAGCACACCATTCCACACACTGTAAACAGTAAAAACCAATCACTGCACACCATTCCACGCACTCAAAACATTAACAACCAATCACTGCGCACCATTCCACGCACTCAAAACATTAACAACCAATCACTGCGCACCATTCTACGCACTCAAGACAGTAATGGCGATGCTTTGAATACACTCTGCATCCTAGTTTTCTTCATCTACTTTGTACTTTGTGATCAACATCTCGTCAGTAAAGCCGTTTCTGTGATTAATAGTACCAGTAAATCTCCATCACGTGCTTTCAGATGGAAATTATTCAGATGCATTTAATACCTAGAGCAGTAGATCACTGGCAAGCTGCACTGTATCGCGTTGATTAGATGAATCACATTTGATTATGAACGCAATATTGCGTAGCTTGTCAGTGTTGGTGTTTTTAATAATGCCGTTTATGTTTTTGTTAATACAGCACATAGCACTAGTCAGCTAAATGAATGTAACATGGCAAAGATTAATGCACTTTTGGAAGTTGAATGTAAGGGAAATGTCCTTTTGGAATTTCTGTGGTTTAATGTGATATTGTTGTTTATGTTCTTGTTCATGATGAAATTTTATTTTATTGCTGTAATTAATTTATTGCATTAACAAGATGACCCATTGAATTCATTTTGGAAGCGCTGACAGATAAATATATTTTTAGTCCAGTGCCTGTATACTGTAAGATTAGTATTGACTATGTTCAGAGGTTGTCGTATGTGGTTCAACTTACTATGTTATGTATTTTCATCAGTTTTCAATATGAAAAATAACTTTCATATTGATTCAGTGGATTTATTGCATTTTGAGAGAAAAAAGTATCATGGATTTAATGTATTTTGGGAAAACATAATACAATTTTATAATAAATATTTGAAAATCAAAACCTGGATTAAAAATTTTAATGTTACTATAACTTAAAGATTATATGTGAAAGTACAGAAAAATTGTTTTTTGTCTTGCCACTTTCTTGGTTAAGAAAACACATTTTTACTCAAATTAATCAAAATGGATTTATTGCATTTTGGAACCAAACTCTTCAAATATATATTCTGTTTTTATTTTAAGTTATGTTCAAGTGTTATAATTTTTTGTATCATTTAAATATATATATATTTTTTTATATGTTGATATAGCTTTTATATATTTTTTTGTTGTTGTTCAGTTTTAGTTATTTTAGGACCTCAAGTTTAACTAAATGGAAATGAGAAATGTTTCCTTGGCAACTACCTGAAGTAAAATATTTTTTTAAAGAACTTGTTTATATCAGTTATTATTATTTTAAGTAAAAACATAGGTTTTTTTATGGTTTTGGTTTTATTGTACTTTAATAACCCTATTCGCCATTTAGTAATGTAAATTTTAATTTGTAAATTGATAGTTTATTCTGTTTTTAGGATTAGGCTCCATATTTTTGCACAGGAAACCACATTGCAGCTACTCTCCCATAGTTTCCCACATTACTCTGCAATCTATATGGAAGCAAACTTTTTCCTTTTTGAGTCCGAGCTCATAAACATGTCCACTTTGCACTGTAATAACTCCCATTCTCAGCATCCCTTTGGAGTGACTTCTCAGTTTTCCTTTCCTGCATCATGGGTTTGCTGAAGTCAAAGAGATCATCTTTCCTGTGGCATAATCCCTGTAGCCCTACTCCCATGGCCTCTCTCAGATTTCTTCATAAATTAGCGCCATTTGGTGTGCCTGTTGAAACCCACATCCCTCTGTCCCACCACCCCCCACAGTCCATGAGAACATCCTTTAGCCATCTGCAACAGACTGTCTATTGACATCCTCTTTCACTGTGGGGCTCATCTTCCCAGTCCCATGTTTCTTGTCTCACCCGGTGTCCTCCACGTAACATCCTACCTCATTCAGGAGAGGCAATTTGATCAGGGGTGATCCTGTCACTCACTCTCCTCACGTCTCCATGGCGATTACATTAGCTCCCAGTCACAGCTGAGGCTGGTGCGATGTCACTTCCCCAGATGGACCCTTGCTTCCCTTGAGCAGGGATTTTTCACACAGGAACAGACCCTTATGTTGGGGCCAGCTGTATTTTTCCACTGACCATTTCTTTTTGTGTGCATGCATGCATATATTAATAAGAATATTTACATTATCTGTAGCAAGTTATGGTTTATGGACTTGAAGAAATATATGTAGGTATCTTTTTGTACTGAAAACATACTTTAATTTAACTCTCAATTTTATCATATTCACAAATCTTTCATGACCCCTCGAATATTTTGTTGTGTGAATATGTAAATAGTGAATCCATCAAAAGAAATGGATTTTTATTCTAGCTTCATTCATTCATCAATATATGACCCATTTACATGTTTGTAGATATGTAAATATGGCATGTTTCTCAGGTATTTAAACGAAAAAGTGTATGCTGATGTATATGCCAGAAACATCCTCGATTTATCCAATTAGATCTACAGTATTTGAATCAAACCATGAGCTTTTATTACGTTATATTATGGCCATTTGCTGTACCAGCTGTCTCCTTTCATCCACTTCCGTGTATTCACTCTCAGTTGGTTTTGCTCCAGGTTGCACTTAAGTCTCCTGCTAATCAGCTGAATTCAGCAGTAAATACAGCCCATTCAGTGGCTATGCTATCCTTATTGACCAGAGAACCAGACCTGCACTGAGCACCTCTGGGCCACTCAAAACACCTATTCTGTGTGAGAAGCTGAAAAAGGAAATCTATTCCCCTCTGAAAAGACATCAGATCACACGGAGAAAGAGAGAGAGAAACAAGCTTTGGAACATAAAGCAGACCCCTCAAAACCCGCTATTACATTACTCATTTGATCAATAGTATCCTTTAACAACTGAGAAGAGTAAAAAACAGTGTTATAGAAGCTAGGAAAATGTCCAAATCACATTTAGTTAAATTTATAAATTATTATAGTTTTTTTTATGATCATAAAAATAAGAGAGAAAACTAAATTAATAATCTGTATTACACAAGCAGTTTATTCATTTGAATGAATGTCACGAATCTTGGCTAAATCATGTTTTACCCCAAAATCAATAAGAAGTGTTTTACTTACGCTTGTTTTTGGACCTTTTTTGGGGGGTGGGATATTTATATTATATAAGTTGTATATTGTATTATATTATAATATATTATATTATATTTACCACTGGGCAACGATTAGATTTTTAAATTGCAATTAATCGCATTGTTATTCACAAAACTAATAATGCATTCAAAAGTAAAGTTTTTTTTTTCATTTAAAAGTAGGCCTACTGATATATGCACATTTGATTTGCAAACACTTTAAACAAATAAGGTGCTTTTTACAGCAGTGCTCCTTTTACATAGTAGCAGTTAAAATATTTATTGTACCTTAAATCTCAACTTATAACATAAATGTAATTAAATTAAATATAAAACAAGCTCTGTCACTGCCAGGACATTAACGTTTTTATAGTAAATATTTTATAGTTTGTTAGAGAAAAACAAGTTATGCTCAGAGTCTAGAGCCTCGATCATAACTTTATAACAGGCATCTTCCTATTAGAGACCTGCATGATAATAATAAAAAACTGTGTTAACACGTGATAAAATAATGGCCGGCGTTAATCAATTAATGCGTTAATGTGATAATAACATGTTAACTTGCCCAGCCCTAATTATATTATATTAAAATTGTAAACATCATTGTAATATTTATTGTATTATAATTTTGTTATAATTAATTGTTTATACCATGATATCTAATCTAATTCGAATTGCCTCTAAAATAGGAATTAAAAAAAAAGAAAAAGTTTGAGGCATTATGGTAATGCAATTATTTAAATTGTAATGAATTTAATGTCACAATGCATACATAAATACATAGATACATAAATACATACATAAATAAATAAAGTTGGGCCTTAAAATCTACTTAATTTTCTTTATGCAATTTCTGCAAACATGTTTTCCTGAAATCCTTTAAAGGGACACTAAGTAGGAATTACTCCCATCTAGTGGTGAAATTGTATTTTGCATTCAAACTAATTTTGCTCTCCAGCGCCTCGCTTTTTCAAATGCGCGTTGCATCTACGGTAGGCGATATGTACCAAAAAGCTTTGACGGGATGTCTTCTAATAGCACTTCGTCGAGTTTTCCTTCAGGTGAACAGGTGTGTTATTTCAAAAAAACAGCAACATGACAACTAACAAACGAATGTTACAGTGTGAATTACTGACTGTGGAAAACATGAAATATTGTAATTAGTAGTTATGTCTTCTTTATTCGTTATATTTTCTGAATAATGTGCATTGTTAGATATAAAAAAAATATTGTAATATAGATTGTAACACTGACTTACCTGTCGAGAAGAAAACTGGCCACTTCAGCGTCTCTTTTGAAATCTTTATCAAGCATTAGCTCTTTCCACCTAGAAAAAGCTTCCCCGACATTAACTCTTGTTTTCTGTAATCAGTATGCAATCCAGACTTTTAAACTTGCCGGTGCAGTTTCAAGCGCCTCTCACTGCTCTGCACCTACGTTTCTGGCTCTGACCGAAAACGCGCTGTGGAAACGCGTTGGCTTAGTACTTTTTGTCCCTCTCTGCTATTATAGTTTTGCAAGATGGCGGAACTACATGGAAGCCTCCGTCAACCTACCCGTCCCATGTATATAAAGATAATAAATTCTTCATTTACGAGGATTAGTTTAAACATTGGCATAGGTATTTGTACACCATTGAGGGCATATTTATGAATAAAAATATTGATTTTAGATAATAAAATACCTAAAAAGTTACTTATTGTCCCTTTAATTTATATCAGGTAAAAACCCCCATTTTGTAATAATATAAGTTTCAGGTATTTCATATATAGTAGTAGAAGCTTTTATGACATTGCAACATGACCTTTCTCAAAGCACCGTTGGGAATAGTTACACACGAAAAGGTCACCATCATTATTTATAATTCAATCTTAACATAGTAGAAGCCTATAAACTAAAAGCCATTCTCTATAAAATAACTATTTTTGACTCGGCAAGAAACATTATTGTCAGAGTATGTTCCCAAACCCGCAAATGTTATCGACAGTATGAGGAGCCATCGTGCTGGGAAGATCTTATAAAAGTCAATCAAATTCACTTGATATTGACTAAGAACTCAAAATCATTTGCTCTTAAACAACTGAGACCCCAAAATCTGTCTGTTCATTCTTACAGACTCTTCTACCAACCACAAACCATCAATTCTGACCTCTTGCTTTGTATTGGAGACCCGATAAAGAGTCAATACTTTGATACGTTGCTTTGGTTACAAAGTAAGAAAAAATATTGAAAATAACTTTCTCACTGGTTTGAAGTTGATCCATCTGTGGAGACCTCTTCACATAATCTCTGTCAATCTTCCTCAGTGTATTAAATTCAGGACACTATGATTTGGAAAATGCAGATTGAATTGTGGAATGTAATTTACTGTATAATGAGGAATGTAATGGAATGTGACAAAATTTGGACGAATAAATCAAAAAGGGTTGTACTGTTCATCAAATTGTGATATGGACTAGTGGATGTGAAAATTATGTTTACAAGCATCTCAACATTACTTTTGAACACAGAAGCTCTAAGGTCTTTACAGCAACCTGCCAAAATATCTTAAAGAAATTATGACAGAAATATATGTGCATTAAGATGCACTTCTCAAAATAACAACAAACAAATATATTATTATTATTATTGAAATATTTAAAAAAAAACATCCATGATTTAATTTAATTTGTTTGTCAAAAAAATGTAATAGTTGAAAATTCATTTGATGTTAATTTAAAAGATTAATTAAATTGTTAATGTTCATGCATTTATTTTATTACCAAAATGTCTGATAATAATTTATATTAAATCATAAAACACATATTCCAGAAGAACAGACAACACAGAACTTCTGGAAAAAAAAAATCATATAGCTCTATTATTGCATACTTTTTACAAATAAACATTTTATGTATACATTTGATTATAAATCCTTTTTAATTATTAAAATGTAATAAAAACCATTAAAACCAGACTAATTACATCCAGAAAGATGACATCAGAAAATTAATTCAGTTTGGAAAACAGATTTCATAAAGCCCTGTAAACTCCATGAAGCAAATCATCAAACAGCACTACATTACTTCAGTTCAGGTGTTGTAACTGAAAGTTGAAACTGTTTCCACTTTGACCCCTTTTTTAAGCACAGCCTGTAATTACTGGACATATGAAGTATTATAAGTAATTGCTTTCACGATTTTCACTTTCTCATTGCTACCAGCGACCTTAAATGTGGAGTGCAATGGGAAACTTGCATTTAGAAAGGCATTTCCTATCATGCAGATCATGTGACCAGATTAATAGGACATATTCTGGTCAGAGTGGGAAATATATATATTTAGACTTTTTCATGTTTTTTTTTTTATATGTATTAATATGAGAAGACCCCACTTGGTCCATTCCCACACCCAAGCAAACATTTGAACATTCTTTAATCCTCTTCCCATGATTCAGCAGTTGTCCGCAATCCCTCTGGTGGCAATATTAAATTCTTGTGTCCTGTTATAGTAGGATTTTCATGCACCACATATCCCACATGTTCAAACTTGAAAACATGTATTGTGTTTTTGATTACCGAGGATAATTAAAACATTAAAAACATTTCATAAAGGGAAACACTTGGTGAAAAAGGTTTACTCTTTATGGTGAGTGCATTTATGTGCATGATCTTACACCACATATACAGCCTTAAGATGTGTTTTATTGGGATAAAATCATAATTTAGTCCCAACATACTCAGATTAATAGCTTTAAAATGTTTAGTGTGAGTATTTATGGCAGCCATTACATTTTGATGTCAAAATTGATCATTTAGGAAAATGCTAATTCTGTTTTGGGGTTTTTATAATGAGCTGAATTTTGAAAGTTTGCTCAGAATGTGCTCAGAAGTGTTATTTTTTTAATAGTTATGTACATATCTTTAATATTTCTATTTTCCAAGTTTATTTTAATCTTAAAGTAGTTTTTAATTTTAGTAAATTTTTTCTCTATTAAATTTCAAACAATATTCAAGATTTATGTTTCTATTTATTAAGAGGTTCATTTACAGATTTAGTAGGAGCACAGTCTGGCTGTATGACTCTTTCATTTGAGCAGAATATCTCAATAGAGATGACAAAACTCCAAAATGACAAAAAAAAAAATTTTGATAATTTTTTTTTTTTTTTTTTTTTTTTTTGAGATCATCAGTTTCCTTAAACACAGAAAGGGCACAAACACGTAGTTGCCAGGTTGGGATTAATTAAAAAAAGTTGCAGAAAATTTAAAACCCTTGACATCAAGCCTCAAGTATAAAAGCTTATGGGAGCTTGTTGCCTGTTCAAAATGCAAATGTCAAATTTCAATTAAATGTTTTTAGAATAAATAACCAGCAGAAATTACTGCAGATGATTGCTCTTAATTAATAGAGAGAAGCAGAAATTGTGATAAAATTAATAACGATATATATTACACATACATTTTTAATGATCATACATTTCTATTTAATTTAATTTGGCATTGAAATGTTTTACCATAATCTTACATCGATCAGATACCTTTATTTTGCATTGGGTTCAGATTGTATACAAGTTTTTCTTTTTTTAAATAAATGAACATTTACATTCATTCATTTAGCCTGAACTCTTTTGCTGAAAGTAAGCTCCTTGTTTTTTTTTTTTTTTTGTTTTTTTTTTGTTTTTTTTTTAGAAACAACAAATCTTGCATGTAATTTCCCTCTTACTTCATTGCAGTTATTTGTAAATACCAAGCTAATTAGAGCTGAAATTAAGGAAGAAGGTCTTGCCGGTGATGGAAGCGTATTTTGTCCTGTCGCTTTGGGCAAGAGGGAGTCAATCAAACTAACGCTAACGCTGATGTCTAATTACATAGATTTAATCTCATAAAAAGATGTTTTCTTCTGAAATCAGTATATCTAAAGGGGCTGTTTCAAATAGTAAACACTGCTGCAGGATCCATTAACCACTTTTCTTATTCATTCAATTTGATGCTGCAAAAACAGGTATGCTCCGGCTCATATATTGAAGAGGGAGGGAACTATGTCCACGATTGGAGAGACAAACACCCCTGAGCATGCACACATGCACGTACCCCCACTTAACACGCATACACACACACACACACACTATATTGGCAGCCTATTAGTGTGGCTCAAATAGAAACCGTACAGTGCTGTGACATGGATGAAATTCTATGCTGCTGGCTGATCCTGGCCCTCCTCTGGGACCACGGGAGCCAAAATCACCATTAATTTAGAGAAAGATGTGCATTCATGACATCTGGTTTAAAAGAGTCTCTCTAGACAAAACACTATCTTTGAGTCTCTTTGTTCAGCATTGATTTCTTATCACAGTCTTGGCCGGTTCTGTCTTTATTTTATTTTTTCAAGTCACTCCGTTATTATTTCTTCTCCATTAACACATATAACACATCTTTATTGCAGTCCATCTCTGTCTTACTTCCACCACATAGTCAGTTATTTTTGATGTGCCTCTATAATTATTAAAGCAATAGTTAATAAATTTGTAATATTAGAGTAGTATTGTGACGACTGGGTGAAGGAGGAGCTGGAAACAAGTGCGAGTTAAACAATTTAATGAGAATAAATCAAACAAATGCTGGGAAGACAACAATCCAAGATGGTGGGGAGACGGTGAGTAATCCGGATGATGATGGTGAGTTGGCAGCAGGAGAGGATGGCACAAGAACTTCGGGGAATCGAGCCAAAGGTAAGTGGTGATGCTTGTGGAGGTGCGAAGAGTGGATGAGGCTCCGGGGGAAGACACGAACATCCAACGCAGAACAACACAGAAGCATGAGACAGTTACCATACACAAAACAACGTTTTCACAAACACAAGACGTGAGACAAGCCAATATATAGGGAGAGTGTAATGAGTGACAGCTGCTGCTGATGATAATTAACGGAGACGCCCACGGCGGTGGGGAACCGGAAAAGGCGGATTAATATGTGCATAAAACATGGGTTTAATTTTGGACACATGAAAGACAGGGTGTATCATCCTGTACGTTGGAGGTAGTTTGAGCCGGACTGTCACCGGACTAATGATTTTGGTGATAGTAAATGGGCCAATAAATTTGGGAGCTAACTTCTTAGATACGGATCGCAGAGGAATGTTACTGGTAGAAAGGCACACTTTTTGATCCACGACGTAACCGGGAGGCTTTGACCGGTGGCGATTGTGTGTGTGATAGTGTGCTCCCTCATCCGGAGCAGAGTCTCGCGGGCTACAAACACGTGAGCGGAGGGGACCGCGACTTCAGATTCTAGACAGGGAAAAACTGGTGGCTGGTAACGTAAACTGCACTAGAACGGAGAAAGGCCCGTGGCTGACACTGGTAACGAATTGTGAGCATACCCCACCATAGAGAGTTGTTGACTCCAGGAAGATGGATTCTTGGAGACCAAACATTTCAACGTCCTCTCTAAATCTTGGTTGGCTCGCTCAGACTGTCCGTTACTTTGGTGATGATAATCCGAAGACATGCTAACTGACGCTCTTAGCAATTTACAAAACTCTTTCCAAAATTTGGTTATGAATTGAGATCCCCTGTCAGAAACCATGTCTACCAAGAGGCCATGAAGCCGAAAGACGTGAGCTGGCGATTCGTCTGGATAGATGCTTTGAGCAATGGCGAAGAGCTCGTGCAGGTCCTGCCCCTTTTCGTGAGCCGCCTGCTGTTATGACTAGACCTGAGCCAGAACCCATGCAGCTGGGTAGCATTCGTCTCCTGCCAGATGAGAGACAACGTCGCATCTCCAACAGACTGTGCCTTTACTGCGGGGCAGCGGGTCACTTCGGAGCATCGTGTCCAGTAAAAGCCAGGGCTTTCCAGTAGACAGGGGAGTAACAGCTGCTGTAACATCCTCTCCACCCAAGTTCCAGACCACTCTGCCAACAGTTCTTCGTTGGAAGAGCTCCTCTGTGACTGTTCCGCGTTGATCGACTCGGGGTCTGAGGGGAACTTTATTGATGAGATATGGGCACAGGAACACAACATCCCTCTAGCAGACCTGAGGGGTAACACCACTGTCTTTGCCCTGGATGGTAGTGTATTGTCTAGAGTTCACCATGTCACCAGTCCGGTGAGTCTCACTATCTCTGGAAACCATCAAGAGACTATTTCTTTTTAAATTTTTCAGTCCCCCATTGTGTTAGGACATCCCTGATTAGTCCAGCATAATCCTCATATTGACTGGGTCAAGGGAACAGTCTTGTCTTGGAGTCTTTCTTGTCATGTTAATTATTTAATGTCTGCCATCCCTGTCCCCTCCTCTTTTTCTGTTTTTCAGGAGGAGTCTGGTGATCTGACTGGAGTCCCGGAGGAGTACCACGATCTGCGGGCGATTTTCAGTCGCTCCCGGGCCGTTTCCCTCCTGCCTCACCGTCCTTATGACTGTAGCATAGACCTCCTCCCCGGTACTATGCCCTCTCGTGGTAGATTGTATTCCCTCTCGGCGCCCGAACGAGAAGCTTTAGAGCGATACCTCTCCGAATCTCTCAGAGTTTTTTCCCTCCTCCTCTCCTGCTGGTGCAGGTTTTTTCTTTGTGAAAAAGAAGGACGGGTCCTTGTGCCCTTGTATTGATTATCGAGGATTGAACAACATTACGATCAAGAACTGTTATCCCTTGCCTCTTATGTCGGCAGCTTTTGAAATCTTGTCTTTCTCCGGCTGAGCGCAATTATGATGTGGGTAATCGGGAGCTTTTGGCGATTCGGCTAGCTTTGGGGGAGTGGCGACATTAGTTGTCCCATTTATCGTTTGGACTGACCACCATAATCTTGAGTACATCCGTTCCGCCAAGAGACTTAATGCTCCCGTTGGGCATAATTTTTTGGTCGTTTTAATTTTTCAACTTCATTTAGACCCGGGTCTAAGGACCTTAAAGCCGATGCCCTCTCACGGCAGTTCGGTTCCTCAGAGGAGACTTCGAGGGGAGGCTATTATTCCTCAGCACTGTGTGGTTGGAGCTGCCGTCTACCTTTTGTACAAGCTTTTATATTAAAGGTGTAGGCGCACTTGGAGGAGGGTGAGATCTGCATTATGTTCTACTAGAGGGCGCACTTGTAGAGCAGCTAATCGTCGCCGGGTTAAAGCCCCTCGTTATGTATGTGGGCAAAAGGTGTGGCTTTCCACCCGGAATCTGCCTATTCGCGAGGGCTCTAAGAAGCTTATGCCCCGTTTTGTCGGTCCCTTTACCATTTTGAAGATTCTTAGTCCGGTGGCAATCAAACTAAGGTTATCTCTGCAGTTACGTCGGGTACATCCTGTATTTCACGTGTCCTGTGTCAAACCTGTCATTCGCGCCCCCACCCGTCCCACCCTTCCCCCTCCTCCTCTTGACAAAGGGGAGTCCCTTTACAGAGTTCGCAGGTTACTTGATGTTCGTCCTCGGGGGCATGGCCATCAGTTCTTGGTTGACTGGGAGGGTTACGGTCCTGAGGAGAGGCAATGGATTCCGGCTCGGGACATCCTGGACCACTCGCTTATCGAGGACTTCTACCGGGCTCGCCGGGCCCGTCCCTTGGGAGCGCCGGGTGGCGCTCCTTGAGGGAAGGGGTACTGTCAGGATCTGGGTCTCGTTCTCTCTCGCTCTCGCTCCCTCTCTCACTTCAGTGCGCGCACACCTGTTTGCACTCTGTCTTCACCTGTTGCTCTTCGCAATCAGTGCTCTCGCTGCTCTCACCTGTGTCTTGTCTTGTCTAATTACTCCAGTCTATTTCTGCCGTTTGGTCTCTCTGTTCTGGGTCGGATTATTGTGTGAGCTATGCCGTTGTGTGACTGTCAACCATAACCCTGTCTTGTCCCATCTTGTGTAGCAGCGTTTGCCTTAGTGTGCCCTGTCTCCTGTCCCCAGCCGGGAAGAGCCTCATCTGGAGTTTCTCTCCTCTCGAGTAATCCTTCTCCTTTGCAAGTCCTGTTAGAGAGTTTTTGTTCTGTGCTGCCCCGCCTGGCAGAGGCTCTTCGGTCAAGT
This sequence comes from Carassius auratus, assembly GCF_003368295.1. NCBI lineage: Eukaryota > Metazoa > Chordata > Actinopteri > Cypriniformes > Cyprinidae > Carassius > Carassius auratus. The sequence goes on along the minus strand of NW_020527496.1, from coordinate 890,879 downwards.
TTAACCAGAGTGTTTTTTGTTCCATTTTTATGCCATCTACCTTCGGCTGTTTTGTTATAATAAAGGACTGTAATTATTGAAGGCTACCTTTTGCATTTGGATCTTCTATACTTCCACCTGACAAAAAATCCTTGAGGGAGGTGTAGTTTATGACAGAATTTTCATTTAACGAAGTGTCTTTGTCCTGTGAAGCTTGATAGAATTCGGTCACTATAAACTGTTTTTGTATGGAAAGATCTATGTGAATATTTCTTATTATTATAATTATTATTATTATTATTATTATTTGACAACATGAGGGTCAGTAAATAACTAAATAATTAAATAAATTAATGTTTGAGTGATTTATTACTTTAAGTGCATTCATTAGAATACACTGTAAAATGTGCACTTTTAGTGTACTTTACATCATATAAGTTTATTAAAAAAAACACTGTAGTTGTAGATAAAATAAAATTAATGATAAAAAGAACCACTTAATGCTACTTAAAGAGAGTTCACTTTCATGACAGTTTCTTAACCTACTTAAGTACATTAAAAAAAATGCAATTTAATGTCAAAATGAAAAAGTAAATTTTAAATCAATGTAAATTAAAATTTTAGTTTTAGAAAATTATATATATATATATATGTGTGTGTGTGTTTGTGTGTGTGTGTGTGTGTGTGTGTGTGCGTGCGTGTGTGTGCGTGCGTGTGTGTATTAGTGCTGAGCAACGAGTATTTATTTTAAGTCGCAATTAATCACATTATTGTCTGCGATTAATGCAATTAATTGCATTGTTATGCACAAAACTAATAAAGAATTCAAAAGTAGAGTTTTGTGCACTTTTTTTCATTTTAAAGTAAGCATACTGCTAAATGAAATAAAGTGAAATAACATTTGATTTGCAAACACTTTAAACAAATAAGGTGCTTTTTACAGCAGTGCTCCTTTTACATAGTAGCAGTAAAAATATTTATTGTAGCCTAAATGTCAACTTATAGCATTAAAGTAATTCAATTAAATATAAAATAAGCTATTTGTCACTGCCAGGACATTAACATTTTTATAGAAAATGTTTTATAGTTTGTTAGAGAAAAACAAGGTATGCTCAGAGTCTCGATCATAACATTATAACAGGAACCTTCCTATTAGAGACATGAATGATGATGGGACCCATCGCAGCAGAGTGACAACACTTCATGTGTGGTCAGAGCCTCTTGTGTGCGGGATGGATTCCTGTCCTCAAACAAAAAACGACCATATATAGCACCTTATTACGACCAATATTTACGTTTGAAAGTTAAGCGGCCTCTAGTGGGCGTAAAAATGATGACAGTATTGCGTTGCCTCTGTCATCATGAAATGACGTATTACGTCATTACCAATCAAAACGCACGTTTATTTTAAAGCGATGTGTGGACTTTTTACACCGATCCCAAAGTAATTCATACATATTTTACTAAATGGCTTATTCGTTTGAATGACCACACCTAACCCCACTACTACACCTAACCCTCACAGAAATCATGCTAAATTATGATTTATACAGCATATACATTTTACGTGAACGTCCATTCTCTGAGTTCGAACCCATGATAGCATGATTACATATCAAAGTATAACACAATAATCTACCAACTGAGCTACACGAAACGCAAATCAGAGTGCAAATAAAAGATTACAAAATATTAATATGAAAACAACCTTTTGCCAATAGGGGCGCAATTGTAGTATACACTCTGATGGGTCGTATTTCAGGGATTTGGACAAACGACCTATACGAGCGTATTGGTTGGAGGACAGGTTGGTGGGATGCGGGAGAATAATTAGGGTGTGCTTATACTAGGCAATCTTAAACGTGCCGGTGCGCGTTTGACCCCCAAAAGCCTGGTTCGTTTGACAAGTGTGATCGTTCCGTTTAGCAGTCCCTGGCTTGGTTGGAGGATGTTACTGTGTTGAGCGAGAGCACTTCTCTGCTGTCTTCACGTGCTATAAATAATTTGATCGGGAGCATCCCCTCCTGTGACCCATGATTTATCTGTATGTGTATTCAGAGCCATTGAAGAACAGACTTTCATAATAATAAAAAAACTGCGTTAACGTGCAATAAAACAATTGTCGCCGTTAATCAATTAATGCGTTCATGTGATAATAACACGTTAACTTGCCCAGCCCAGTGTCAAACAATTAAAATAAATAAAGTGCATACTCTAAGAAAAGTCTGTGAAAATATGACATAATGTACTGTGTTAATAAGGAATTGTTTGTATAGGTTTTTCAGAGGACACAAAACCACTAACATAGAGCTATAAATCACACAACCACAGAGAAACCAGTCTTATTGTGGTGGTGAGTTTTTTTAAGGCTTGTGCTATATTTAGGGATTTTATTGAATCACCATCCTGTGGTGGCATAGATCATCTGATTGTTGGATATGGTGCAGGACAGGAGACCTGTGCTCATAATCAGAGGAGCTGTTTGGAAGAGCTTGAGGAGGTAGACCACAGCAGATAGACCAAACACATCAAAGAACATTCAGTGATCAGTTTATTTTATACACACACAAGCACTTCTAATTTTTTTTCTGAGGAGAAAAACATTTAACCAAAAAAATGCTAAATGCCGCCATTTTCTGATAAGTGACTTAAATCTTATAATACTGACCTTTTCACTGAATTCCGTTTAACCCCTACATTTCTGTTTTTTTTTTTTTTTTCTACTTAATTTTGAGTTTATATCTAGCAGTACTGATTTTTTTTTACATCTCTCAATTCTGAATTTTTTTTTCTGCATGTGTATGTGGTCTGGTCGGGTGTCTGAAAATTTGGGGGAAATAGTCAAAATTGTGTGATGGAAACTCACAATTCTGAGAAACAAATTCTAAATTGTAAGGGGGAAAAAAGTTTAAATTGTGAGGTAAAAAGCCACAGTTACCTTTTATTTATATTTTTATTCAGTTTTTTTTAATTTATTTATATTTTTTTTAGTACTCTGGAACACAAGCCAAGAGAAATTGGCTTGTTAAATCACAGCCTATTGAATGTATCTGTGTGAGTTAGCAGAACTCAGGTGTGCTTGGCTTGGTGCCAGGTGTCAGAAAAGCACAGTCAGGTTGTGGCCATTAATGCTGAGTAAAGGGAAAGAGTCACATTGCTGGCAAGAAGCTTGCTCAGTGCTTACTGCATCAATGATGGGAAAATCTACTGGATGAATGAGGTGTGATTATCTTTTAGCCTCGTTTCCCCTGTGCGGTTTGGCCAATAATTAGTTTTTTCCTACAGGTGCTGTGCATCTGCTGCTGAGTTAGCCTTGTGTTCAACCATCAATGATATTTAAACTGCTACATGATGAATGATTAATGATGTGCCAGTGCAAATTATGCCAAAGGCACAATACTACACGTGAAAATTTGGTGTACTTAATTGTATTTGTAGACAATAGAAAAACAAAACCAAACTAAAGTGTAAATGAATACCGACAAAGACTAATTGAGAACTCTGGGTTTAAATGCATGGATGAAACAATGGGACTAATGAGATAATTAGTTAAACTGGTGAATGGAATGACTAATGAAAACAAACAGAAAGAGAAAAGAAAGAAACAAGGTCAAATAACAGACAGACAGCTAGACAAAACATACATGTTACAGTTATATTATAGTGTGTTATTTGTTCATAGATTTAACTTGATATATTTTAAATGTACTAATTTGCTATTTCATAATTACAATTAAGCAATTAGAAATATATTTAAATGTATGTCATGGATGATTTAATAGAAGTGACATTACAGTTTATATTTTAGTTTTCAATAAATGCTTGTTAAATTCAGCAGTACATCATCTATATTTCAAAGACAAGATTATTTATGAAATTTCTTATAAAGATGTATTTAAATCCTACTGTAGTGGGTCAAAATTAGCACTCTTTCAGCTAATTGCTTTTCATTCTATATTTATTTGAAATTAAATGTCAGAAAACATTACATTTAGCTCCCACATAAGTATATTATTTCTGTAAATGCATTGATAATCTTTGGAGTAGAAACTTCTAGTAAATTTAACAAACAATAAAAAAATAGTCTCGGTTACATATGTAACCCTCGTTCCCTAAAGGAGGGAAAGAAGACATTGGGTTGGTAATGACCGACCAGTTGGTATCTCACTTAGAGATACCAATCCATTTAGATTGTAAACTAAACGAGCCAATGCACATTGGCATGTAACGATTGCATCCAGCTACCACTTATCACAGCACGAGTATAACTAGGCAGCAGGTGCAATGCATACTCAAGTTTTCGCTGAGGAGCCGAGCTGGTGACCGGGTGACCCAGTCGCTCAGCGGTGGTATAGCAGCTGTGGCAACGAGACATGACGTCTCCATTCCCTCCTTCAGGGACCGAGGGTTACATACATAACTGAGATAACTGTTTCCTTACAGTCGGTCACTCTTGAAGTCACATCAGTAATGACTGACGAATTGAGATCCCTATCAAAACGCCATGGATGCTGCCACTTCCAGTGTCCTGTGCAAGCCTCCTGTGCTCCCTTTTCTGTGTAGGCTGGTGCTCACAACAAGAAGGCTAGCCACTGTTGTAGTCGCACTTCTCACTCAGTAAGATTAGATAACACTGGGAAAACGTACCCGTTCCACTTGAAAAAGGAACATTGCGTAGGTCCCATTCTTCCCAAAGGAGGTTTGGGGAGCACTTACACATATGAACAACAATTTAGGTGCATATGGAAGATTATAGGTGATTGTAACACTCTTGGGAAATGCTATACTGTGGACTTTACACATATGGGTTGCACTTAGATCTCTACCTATGAAACCCAGCCCTCTACCTATTCTCAGAGATTCATCGAATGAGAGCCTGGCACCAGCCCTGCAACATCTGGCTGCCAAGGGGATGGAGGAGCTCAACAGGGTCTACAGTATGGACTCTCTGGAGCGGATTTAGCAAGCTGACACTAAACCAGCGCCTCTCAGTGCTCCTACCCGTTTGAGGTGAGATCACAGGAGGATACCAGCTCCACACGAAGGCTATAGAAACAAGTGAACATGTTGGTGGTCACGCACCCCGCAGCTCTACAAATATCTGTCAGTGAGGTGCCACTATCCAATGTCCAAGAGAATGCAACGTTTCTATTAGAGTGTGCTCACACCCTGTGCCTGATAAGACAGGGTGATGGCATCCACTATCCAGTGGACCATCCTCTGCTTGGAGATGGCATTCCCCTTGTGCTGTAACAGACAGCTGATCTAAGATCCTGAAGCTTTGCGCCTGGTCTATGTACCATTTCAAAACTCATATGGGACAAAACTAAGCTAGCTACTTTAAGGGGGGGGAAGGAGACAGCCGTCGCTCCAACCTCTGCTGCAAGAAGGACAGCATGACTCTGATCGGGCATCTTCAGGGGGGTTTTCTCAGTGAAAAGAGCACCATTCGATGAACAGGTTCCACTTCAAGGTGTGGGTGAGGCGAGCTGTCTGTTTGACCAAATCCAACTCCATACCAAGAAAAGAGTTCCTCTACATTGTGAAGAGTGTGCTCTTTTCCCAGTTGGGCCTTTGGATTCTCAACAACCTCGACAACTGGCCCATACTAGCTCAGTCTCAGCATCAGTTGTGTGAACACAGGGACTTGGTGCTCTCGCACCAAAGGCCCAACTGGGAAAAGAGCAGTGAATTCTCAGGGAATTCTCAGGGAAATAAGGGCTGCCTCTGCATCATTCGTGAAGACACAGGGTAACAGGGACAGCCCAAAGGCCAGGACATTGTACTGATATGAGAAATGAGTCTTGTCAGCCTCTGCCCATTTGGGAAATGGAGCCTGGTCTGCAACTCAGCAATGATAATTTTCCCACAATGAGAGCATGACTCGTCCACAAACGACGCCTCAGCATGCTTAACACTTAGACACAGCAATCGTGACTATCGGCTGCCACCAGGTAACAACCACATCCGCATCTTTAAAAATACGTCCACCAGTAAATGTTCTGTTAGAGATTACTCTTTAAGTCTGCTGAAGTACACAAGGGAGATGGCCACCTGAAACACAACCTGGAGAGTGCAGCCTGACGTGTACAACCCACTCGACATGGGAAGAACCACCACTGCTACAGCACCATACCACCAACTCCAGAGATCCCCAAGACCATTTTTAACTCATTTAGTCATTTAGTCTTCACTCTGTAGCAGACAAGTCAGGAGCAGAATGATATAATCGCTCAGCTCCAAAGTGAAAAGCTAAGTATGTGTTGCACCTGCTGCCTAGTTATACTCGCACTGCGATCAGCGGCAGCTGGATGCAATCATCGCAAGCCAATGTGCATTTGGTCATTTAGTCTAATCTCGAAGTGGATTGGTCTCTCAAAGCAAGATACCAATTCATTGGTCATTACCAACATGACATCGAGAGTGACGGACCGAAAAGGAATTGCAAATACTTTTTTTTTCCCAAGGGAGTGTTTTACTGCCAAAATGACAATTTGTTTTAGAAGTCCAGAAATGAAACAAGGCTCAAAATGCATTGCACAGCCTGACACACCATCTTTTTTAATGAACATCTGATCTAATGTTTGTTTTCTAATCTTCAAAGGGGTTACTGGACTTGTTCAACTGGATGAGAATGGCGATCGGGAGATTGACTTTGCTCTATGGGACATGACCGACATGTCTACAGGAATTTATCAGGTACAGAGGCCTTCATCTGATCATACCTCTTCAAATTTAAAATACCCAAATATTTAAAAAACTAATCTCATCTCAACACTCCTGAAATGATGGCTGTATGTCCTAGATTGTGTCAGTGTATAATGGCAGTCAAAAGCGGATGATTCCGGAGCCAGGGATGACGGTGTACTGGCTGAAGGGAAATCCACCTCCAGATATCCCACTGTGTGGCTTCAAAAATGACGACACTGCCTGCCTGGCAAGTAAGTGTAGTCCTATATAACTCATATTATAATAGACCTGTATGAAAATCATGTTCCCAAACATATCTTCTAATGTAATTTAAATAAATTAGAATCAAAACAATATTTCATGTCCTTGCATTTATTAGTCTTGCAATAAGCAAGACAATATACAATCAGCCATTTCATTTTAGTTTTATCTTAATACTGTTGGGATATATTTTGAAAATGACTGATTGACTGTTCATTATTGTGAATATTTTTCAGAATATATTATGTATACATTTGCATACATTTTATATAGAAGTATAAAGAGTTAAATAACCAGTGTAATAATTCTGTGTTATGTTTTAAAGTGCAATCTGTACTTTCTGAAATGACGATTGTAGCCAGTTAATAGATGCAAAAATATGTATGTGTTAGCAGGATAAAACACTTGGAGTTAAAGATTAACGTAATAATTAAATCAAGGCATGTTTCTGTTGTTTTAATGTAGTTCTGTAATGTTTCTCAATTAAATTTAAGTTAATAAAAGATCCAAAAAATAGCACACAGCAGCTGATCATTATTACAAGAGCATGTAAGAGACTCATCACCTTAAAATGATCCCACTGAAGAGCCACAGTATAAAAAGTTATATTTAAAATGGGTTATTCCTGTTATGTATCTAACTACACCGAATTCTGTAATTTATTAAAGATTGAATGAGGAAACTAACTAATAGAAGAGAAAAAAACACAGAATTCATCAAATCTAATATTTAATACTTCTGGGATTTTTTTCGTCCTCGTTGATGATAGCATTAATGAACTAGCTTTCACAAGGGATTAAAAATGAATAAAATTGACCAATCACAGTCCAGAAACGTATTCCAAAATACGTTCCAGGCAACAGGTCAAAACACAGGAAAGCAATCCAAACAAGAAACAAGGCAGAAAACTCAGGAAAGACCAGGGAGAATGCTCATTATCACAGAATAACAAGATGGTTTTCTGTGACTTTTGATAAATTAAATTTTTCTTACTGAATGAAAGTATTAATCTTAAAAAGAAAAAAAAAGTGTACCGACCCCAGCCTTTTGGTATCTTGTATTAAAGATATTACATTAAAAATGCTAATATCATTTTCAATATAAATGTAAGGACACGCATGATGAAAACATGAAAATGTACTGCATATGGTAGGAGTGACCCATCTGATTAAATGTAGTTTTTTGTGTCATGAAAAATTGTCTTACTTTGTCAGTTATGAAGTTCTCTTTGAAGCAGATTTCAGATACTAACATCTGTGGCATAGAGAAATAGAAGTAATAAAATAATATATGTGAAATGATTTCAGCAGGTCTTATTATCTTACTGCCGTCTGTATGATCTCTAATGAAATTCAGATGTGTAAAGATTGTGTTCTTGGTTTTGTTCCTCAGAGACTGTCACCATGCACCAGATGATCTCCATAGTGGTGTGCTTCATTTTTATCATCATCGTAACCGTCACAGTCTTCATATACAGGTCAGTTGAAACTCGTGCAGATAAACACAATGTCTATACTGAGAGCGAGCGACATGACGTGACACAGCTAGAGTGCGTTAATCAAACTTTGATTATGACATCAACATTCTTCTTTGGTTGTGTCACTGGCCTGCAGTGTAGACATGATGTAACACTACATGTCAGGTGTGCAAATAATTGAGCTTTGGGTGATCTGGGTCTGATATTATATCTCTCTGTCTGTCTGTCTTTCTGTTTTTCTCCTCCTCTATCTGTTCCTGATTTTTAATTAGGGAACTTACTGCCAGACCACGACAGAGAAAGATATAGCAACTCAGTCTACATCTCCATGGCTTCATCACTTTATACCATATGTGGCCATCTATCCAATGACAATGAAATGCATATGATTTCTATCAAGTTCATGCCAAGAATTGCAGCCAATGGTGGTTGTGCTCTATTAAAAAGTCACATTTTCAGTTGTTCTCCAAATATGATGTAGATTCTATAACATTAATTTTATTTTAATTTTTTTTCATAATGCTTGCATGAGATTTAAAAAGAGCTATTTTAACATTTCTTTTTTTTTTATGTGACACATATTTCTATTTACATTTAGTAGTACTTAGTTCTACTAAGTAGACTTAGAATCTGATGCTGAGGAATCTGAGAATCTGAGGTACCCATTCAGCTTACACCTAGCCGTGCTTTACTTAGATATTAAAAATCATTTCAAAATTTTAGCTTATCATTTTACCCAATTTTATCCATTTTATCTGATGGGCTAACAGAAAATGATCAAGAACTCTGCAAAGCAAGTCAATTATATTCATTGAGGCAGGATATCAAGAGATTTAAGTATGGTTCGTAGCCTGGGACATTTGATTGTGACTAGCAATGGAAATAACACCAGTGTTTTATTGTCATTCTGAAGCATAATCCAAAGACAGAGATGTTATATCAATTAAGTAGATTATTGCATCCCTTCAGATAGCTCTCACTCACATTAAAGATGAACAACAGGCTCTCATGGCAATTTGTAACTATTTTACAATTTGGTGAATTGGTGGCTAATTGTTATGAATTTGTCTCATTTGTACCTTATCTTCTTGTGCCCCATTGATGGTTTAGGGGTGTCACGCCCCTGGACTGTTTTGTTGTATTCTGTGACCCCGCTTCTCTTAAAAACCCTAGTCCATTCAGTTCATGTTGGTTGCAGATTGTACGTCTACCCGTGTCTATTCTGTGCTCCTGTCTGCCCCGTGTATCCCCTTGGATTACTGAATGTCAACTCTTTTGTTTCTAGTGTCACCTCCTGGGTTTTTGGATTAAAAGAATATTGTTTGAGTGTATGCCTTATCTCCTTGTTTCTTTCCCATCACCTTAGGCTAAGTGTGACAGAATCTCAGACGTAAAAACAGTTACCTCTGTGTTTTCCCCTCCGTGTTTTTCTCCCAGTATTTTTCTTTCCATTGTGTGCCCTATGGATCCCCTCCTTCGCCCCGAATTCATCCTCCTCCTGCTGGAGCAGGGGGGGAAAACGCTCAAGGGTCATACCAGACTGTTTCTGGCTGTGGCCCATCTCACCGCCAATCCAGATGACATGCTCTGCACATTCTGTGACGCCAGCCTCAATGCTGCATGCAGAGACCCATCGTCCAAAGATGGACCTCGAGCTGAACTCGCCACCTTTGTAGAGTTGACACAGGCAAGATATGGATCTCCATTCCCTGCTGGTTCACCAGGAATTAATCACCAATGCCACTTCTGACCCAGAGCCAAGCCCAGCAGCTCCCCAATGCGCGGAGCACATGCCCTACCTAGCCCACCGCTGATGGAGAACCATCGCCTACCGTGTCCGGCAAGCCATTGCTAGAGAGACTGACAGAGCAGAGGATCAATCTAGGTGTGTTAGCTGGCAACAACGCCTGCCACGAGGGAGAAAGCCATGGATGGTGTGAGAGCGCGGAGAGGAGCTCCGCCCCTGCACCACGGCTGAGGGTGAGCTGAGTATGTTGGGGCGAATGTGCCAAAATGACGAGGAGAGTGTTCCAGCCCCTGGATCCAGTTCAGAGCACCATCCAGTGCCCACTCCTCAAAAATGCCTCCTCCTCCTCTGTCATATGATAGCCCCTCTGCTCACCCTCAACCCATTATCTATGCGGTGGGAGCTCCAGAGGACTGCCATCCTCCAGCGTCCCCATGGCTGGAGTCTCCCTTTACTGTCGTGGCATGGCAGTCCACAAGCTCCACCAGGCTCCCTCGTCCCTCCAGCTCTGCCTTGGTCAAGCATCGACCAACATTCTCCTCGGGACTCCACGCCTCTGGCTTCGCCTCATCCCTCCAGCTCCATCAGGCTCCTTCATCCCTTCGGCTCCTCCTCTGTCACTCTGGCTCCACCGCGACTTCCCGGATCCACATCACCGCATTGGTCGCTGGTGCCATCTGCTCCGCCTAGGACTTCCAGATCCTCCCCTGTCTCATCGGCTCTCTATCTCTGCCTTGAGCTCCTCCACCACCTGCTCCACCGCTGTTGGCCAGCCCCCTGGAGTCGGCGGCCATTCCTCCTCCATGGCACCTCCCTCCATCGGCTCCACTGTGGGTCAACATCATGGCTGTGGCCTGGGTCCAGCTGGACGACTCCTGCTCCAAGCCCCTCCTGTCTCCTCCCTGACTCCTCCCTCTATCATCTCCTCCCTGGTCTCCACCTGTCTTCCTCCTCCCCGATATCCCTATTTTACACCCACTCCCCTCCCAATGTTGTTTCTACAGTGCATGGACGCACCTTCCGGGAGGGGGGAGTAATGCCTTGCCCCTGGACTGTTTTGTTGCTCTGTGACCTAGTTTCTCCCTAGTCTGATTAGTTTGATTGTTAATTTGATTCCAGATGTGTCTCCTTTGTTCCCTTGTTATCCGGAGTTTAAAAACCCAAAACCCTAGTCACCTCCTGGATTTTTGAATTAAAAGACTATTGTTTGAGTGTACGCCTTATCTCCTCCTTCCTTGCTCCTCGCCTTAGGCTAAGTATGACAAGGGGTGGGATTTCATGCTTTTATTCTAATCTTATACTTTTGTTCATTAGAAATTGTCATATTGTAAAGAAGTTATGTTTTCCGCTCAGATCAGGTTGAGTTGGAGGACCCTTCTTTAGACCGTCATATATCTGTGCGCTGATGATCTTCTTTTTCTGTAATGAATAGCAAATTCTCAGGTCATCTATAATTGCTCTGGCAGATGCTGTTGCTCAGTTTCAGATGACAAAAAATTCAACTGCAATGTACACATTTCCTGAATAGAAAATTATATATGTTTTAATAAATTGCCTTGTTATTAAAAAGTCCATGTTTTCTATCCTGTGTTGATGTGGGAGGCACATGGAGATTGCATAACATTTAGTTTCTGCCACAAAACTCCAGGCTTAATTTCAAAAAATAAATTGAAATTGCATAAACAAATAGTATTTTTAAGGGACATTTTGTATAATAAGTGCTCAACATGTAACACCTCTGAAAAAAGAGGCTTTCTCTCAATGGAAGGTTTTTATTCATTTCTAATATTCTCCGGGTATTTAGTGTGGCCTTGTGTGAAACGAGAATGAAAATTAGTGACTAAGATAAATTAATTAATATACCATGGTAAGTTCATATGTTGATTGATGAATTACATTTTTAGATTTAAGAAACCACCCAGAAATTGTGGAGTAATACAGAAAATAAGATTGTTTGTTTTGCTCTGTATTATCTCTATGAATAATAATCATGCAAATGCTAATAATAAAACTTTTAAGTTCTTTTCCACTGAAGGATATTTTATCTGGTATTACATGTTCCATTTGAAAGCTGTTACAGAACTGGATTATTAAGCAACATTGTTACGTAAATTCAGTATACTGTATTCCAATGCTGACAGTGACACATATATTAATTTTTCATATTTATGGCACACAAATTTTGTTCTCCTTCTCATTTGTTTGTCTTTATTAAAATTTTTCATCAGATGTTTTTCCCAGTTGCATCCCATCTCTCATTGTCCCTATCCTCTGCTTATTTTTACTCTTCTTTCTTTCTCCTTCTGTCTCTTTCTCTGTCCGTCATTCTGTGGCGTCAGGAAGCTGAAGCTGGAGAATGAGTTGACTGCTCAGCTGTGGCGTGTGCACTGGGAGGACATCCAGATGAGTAACATGGAGAAGGTGCTGCGCAGAGCCTGCAGTAAACTCACCATGTCATTGGTGAGGGGGAGCACACACACACACACACACACACACACACTAACTGTAATTTCCAATGGTTTCCTATAGTTTGAGTAAATCCGCTCATGTCTTATTCATCTATCTACACACAGAGAGGCTCGAACTATGGCTCACTGCTGACTATGGAGGGAAACTTCCAGATCTATGCCAAGACTGGCTATTACAAGGTATTAAAGGTTTGGTGGTGAGGGGTGGATGTGCCCTGGCTGGCAAATCTTCTTTGCTAATAACTTTTCCCTATGTTTCCTTCCTCAAGGGGGCACTTGACAGCCCCTCCACTCCAGTTTGAAACTCAGGATGTTTTTTTTATCTTTTATTGGAAACGTTTTAGAGTAAAATTGTAGTTGCCACTTCAATAGCCTTGTTTAAAAGAAGCGTGCTAAATTTTTTATTTTGTCAGAATGGTACGAAGCTTGCTATGTGAACCCACACACGAAAATAAAAATAAATTCGGTCACACTTTATTTTAGGGTCCAATTCTCACTATTAACTAACCATTAACTATGACTTTTGCCTCAATTAACTCCTTATTTGCTGCTTATTAATAATTTATAAGGTAGTTGTTAAGTTTAGGGTATTGGTAGGATTATGAATGTCATGCATTATATGTACTTTATAAGCACTAATAAACAGCTAATATGTTAATAATAGACATGCTAATAAGCAACTACTTATTAGTGTGAATTGGACCCTATACTAAAGTGTTACCATAAATTCACATGTGAAACAAATTTAATCCAGTGGAAACAATTGGTACTGCGCTCAAAAGCTTACTGAGAGCTAAATTTAAAGATATCATCCTCAAATTTGGAACACAACTTCGATTTAGATTTATGGCTTTGATTTTTATGCAGGTTTAGAGTAAAATTTGTTTCAGAAAATATTTATTTTATATCAAATTTAGAAATAGTGTTTTTGTGTATTTTTCATAATAATTAATGTAAATATATAACTTTCACTTCTTTCTTTTTTTTCATTTCGACAATTATCTGCCAGGTGTCTTCTTTGAAAGAAACCAAACTTAAGTATGACTTGAGTGCTCCATAGCATTCAAGATTTATGACCGTTTGGTCATTTCATTTTAAAGTCTTTGCTCAAAAAGTGATGTCACGTGTAATTAGTGGTATAATATATTTAAAATGTATCAAACTGCAACTTAATCACACAAATATATTTAAATAAATGCTTTACAAGTTTCAGTAGAAATTAAATTATATTTTAGTGTACCAAAAGGTTTGTCAGTGAATTTGGCAATGCACTTTAACCATATTTCAAAGACACTAGAAATAATTATAAAATTACATATAAAGATTACTTTCTTAATTGGGTCAAAAAGCACTCTAGAGATCAACTAATTGCTTTTGATATAAACTATAATTGTTTTTTTTTCACAAGAGTTGAACTGAAAATAGTCTAAACAGTACATTTTTATTTAGACCCATTCATTCTGACCAATTAGAGAAAATATCTGGTAAATAAAGTATACATTTATCAATATATACTAAGCCCCGCCCACTTCCATATCTGTTTTGAATTAATTACCATTCTACCCTTTCATTTTATTTCTCTGGGTTGTGTGATTCTGTTTAAGGCAATGTGCTGTTTTGCATGTAAATAAATTACACATCCTGCCTAGCAGCAGAAGTGTCGAACACTGGAAGGGTTCATCTTTAGATCTCCCAGAATGCCATTGGCATGCCCTGGCTAATGCACCCATTCTTCATCGGGTGTAGTTCCTCTCCAATTAAGCAGAGCCCCTGACAATGAGCGCTATTCATGTCCACATGTCATCATTTCCCCTATTAATTAGGATGGTGCTTAATTAACACATTATGTTGCACTTTTTCTTCTCTTAAATGGTGGGGAATTTTTTTTTTATCCACCCTCCAGCTCTTTGCCAAGCCCACGATAGCAATCAGGCTGAAACTAATGTGCGTTGATGCCTCTTTTTCCAGGGAAACATAACAGCCATTAAGTATGTCAACAAGAAGCGCATCGAGCTCACCAGGAGAGTGCTGTTTGAACTCAAGCATGTAAGTGTGTGTCCATGTCATTTTGTGCTTTTTGCCAGGTGCCTTAATTAACTTTATATGATGTCCTGGGAGATATTAATAACCGGGGACTGATGGAAAAGAAAGACTAAACAGCTCTCTCTCTCTTTGTCCTCTCCTCCTCATGCTGTTCTCCCTCCTCTTTTCCCTTCTGCTCTTTTCTCCTCCTATTATAGATGCGTGATGTACAGAATGAACACCTGACACGATTTATCGGTGCTTGTATCGACCCACCAAACATCTGCATCCTTTCTGAGTACTGTCCTCGAGGAAGCTTGCAGGTGAAAACTGACGCGCACCACTACTCTCAGTCACTGCACCTGCATGGATGTATTAATAGATGGCTTGAGTTTATGCCACACTTTTTGTTTCACCAAGCACGGCTTAACAATAATGTTTCAAATTTTGACTTACCTTGCCAATATTTTCACTGCATGCACAAACAAACAAATAAATAAAATGCTAATATTTATTCATTTTATATTTTCAGTTCATTTTTAATTGGGGGACATCAGATTAAATTTTCACTTATTTTAGCTTTTTATGCATTTCTGGCGTGTCTGCCGGCTCAGAAAAGCTGAAAAGAAAACATGCAGCCAAGAATGTAGGCTGTATAAGACTTAACTGTTATCCAGTGAAATGTTTAAATTTGCAACCAGTTTCTACATTGATAACTAGCTATTTGAAGAAGACCACATCTGAACCATATACAGGTCTTGGTCATATAATTAGAATATCATCAATAAGTTGATTTATTTCACTAATTCCATTCAAAAAGTGAAAGTTGTATATTATATTCATTCATTACACGCAGACTGATATATTTCAAGTGTTTATTTATTTTAATTTTGGGTTTTATAACTGACAACTAAGGAAAATCCCAAATTCAGTATCTCAGAAAATTAGAATTAGAACCTGTGAAAAGGTTCAATATTGAAGACACCTGGTGCCACACTCTAATCAGCTAATTAACTCAAAACACCTGCAAAGCCTTTAAATGGTCTATCAGTATAGTTATGTAGGCTACACAATCATGGGGAATACTGCTGACTTGACAGTTGTCCAAAAGACGACCACTGACACCTTGCACAAGGAGGGCAAGACACAAAAGTTAATTGCAAAAGAGTCTGGCTGTTCACAGAGCTCTGTGTCCAAGCACATTAATAGAGAGGCGAAGGGAAGGAAAAGATGTGGTAGAAAAAAGTGTACAAGCAATAGGGATAACCGCACCCTGGAGAGGATTGTGAAACAAAACCCATTCAAAAATGTGGGGGAGATTCACAAAGAGTGGACTGCAGCTGGAGTCAGTGCTTCAAGAACCACTACACACAGACGTATGCAAGACATGGGTTTCAGCTGTCGCATTCCTTGTGTCAAGCCACTCTTGAACAACAGACAGCGTCAGAAGAGTCTTGCTTCAAAAAGGACTGGACTGCTGCTGAATTATCCAAAGTTATGTTCTCAGATTAATGTAAATTTTGCATTTCATTTGGATATCAGGGTCCTAGAGTCTGGAGGAATAGAGGAGAGGCCCACAATCCACATTGCTTGAGGTCCAGTGTGAAGTTTCCATAGTCAGTAATGGTTTGCGGTGCCATGTCATCTGCTGGTGTTGGTCCACTGTGTTTTCTGAGGTCCAAGGTCAACACAGCCATATACCAGGAAGTTTTAGAGCACTTCATGCTTATTATAGTTAAAATATCTTGTTGAATTTTATGTCAAAAGGAACATCACCACCAAAATCTACCAATAGAAGACTTTACACCACAAATGGCTAGCCCTGGCCCCAATCTGATGCTATTGGCTAAGCCAATGTTGCTATGTCAGATTGTTAAAACAAAAAGCAATCTTTGAAAGCACCTCAGTGTTTACACTCTTAAAAATCAGTCTACAGTGGGCTTACTTAGAGCTGTCTCATTCAACTAGGATAAGAAGTATTTTAACAAGAAAATTATGCACTTTAGCCATAAACTGAAAATAAAATAACCATTTAACTGACAAGATGATGTGAGAGAATATAATTAATTCCCATCCTTCTCTCCACCTGGACTTTCCTCATGAACCACGTGTGTGTGTGACCTGTAGGACCTCATGGAGAGTGAAGGAATCACGCTGGACTGGATGTTTCGCTATTCTCTGATCAATGACATTGTTAAGGTGAGTGTTTTACATCAGAAAAGGAAAGATGTCTTGCTGTTTTAATGATGCCTGTCAAAGAACACTAAAATATAAATCTTTCACAGCAGCAAACTGCTTTGCATTTTGTAAAATATAGTTATCAGTTTAATTGAGGCTTGCTAATGAGTGACATTTTATTGGGGTGGTTTTGAGACGTGTGTTATTTGTAATGTTTTATGAGGATGTCAGTTCCCTGACAGGCAAATTATGACTCCAGAAACATATTGCAGCTGCAAAATAAATTTTAATTAATATTTTGGTGATGCGCTGTTGGTAAATACGATGGATGCTTGCTGTCAGATGTCTTGGTAAGACTGTAATCTTTTCACCACTCAGGGAATGGTGTTCCTACACAACAGCGTCATTGTCTCCCACGGCAACCTGAAGTCTTCCAATTGCGTGGTGGACAGCCGCTTCGTGCTGAAGATCACTGATTATGGCCTGGAAAGTTTCCGCAAGGAGAACAGCTTGGAGGACATGCACTCTCTATATGCACGTGAGTACCGTAGCAACACAACCATACAGATTGCACGCGTGTGAAGATGTTACATCGATCTTTGCGTACACAGGCAAGCTGTGGACGGCCCCCGAGCTTCTGCGTGCTGACAGCCCACCTGTGTGTGGGACACAGAAAGGTGACGTCTATAGCTTTGGCATCATCCTGCAGGAACTCGCCCTGCTCAAGGGCGTCTTCTACCTGGAAGGCCCCTGTCTCAGTCCTAAAGGTCAGAGGTCACACACAGTGCTGTGAAGGTGTAATCAATGGTATTTTTTTTGTCCAGATCTACTAATTTATTCAAAACTGCATAATTTTTTTTAATATAATGTTTATAAAAAATTATTTATATAATGTTGTGAATACAGCTCTTGGGTGATGTTTTTAATTTTTTTAAAAATGCAAAAAATAATAAGAAAAAATTATTAAATACACAGATTTTTTTCCCTTGTTGTGAAAATTATAAGTTACCAATCTCAGTACAGTTACAGTTACAATTACAGTTTTAATTTTATTTAACAATAACAACACTGAGATCAGCATGAAGAATACAGTTCTATATTTTGAAAGTACAGTCAGGGAACAAAAAGACAACATACAAAACTGTCACTGTGGTGGTACCTTTTAAAGAAGTACTAATATGTACTAATATGTTAGAGGTAAATAAGGTACAATGATGTACATTTTAGCTTTTGAGTCTTAATGTACTACCTTAGTGACTGCTTTGTACTTGTTTTTTTCTCAGACTGTATTGTGGATAGTCTTATTTATCAGCTAGTGCTGGGTTTGACGTGACTGATGTCATTGGTACTTGCTTGTTTAATACCAAATTGCATGTTTTTTTTACATTTGGGTGAACATTCCCTTTTAGTAACAGTCTCTGAAAAGCATCACTTGCTGTTTGATCCCTAGAGAACCATAAAAAGACTGTTATTATAAATAAAAGTAATTTTATTTCAAGAGAAGTTTTTATTTGTGAGCATGAATATTTCAGCATTACACCCTCACGAAAATGGTTAACTCATTATGCAGGTGAGAGTGCTTTCTCGTTTAGCGCTTTGATGTGAATCAAAACAACATTAAATAAATTGTGTTAGTAAGCTGCAGATTATGCAGTGAATTACACTGATGGCACGGGGTACTTTTCCATGTCATTTGTCCTTTCCATGTCTCCTGTGTTTACATTCATCACACCTCTCTCTTGCCCACTCGCTTTGTAAGCAAGATGAAAACAGTTTAGCAGTAGTAACAGTGGCCTAAATAATTTTTGCACACTTAAAATGTCATTGCATTAGATAACAAAATATCAAATCAAGTAGCATTTATTTTGAAGTAAGATGTCACCAGCATCTTGGATGGCCTGAGTGTCAGTACATTTTCAGCAAGTTTTCATTTTTAGATAATCTGTTCCTGTTAGAGTCATTGTAAAAATTACTCCGACATATAAAGCTTCTGAGAGAAGTTCAAGCAGCATTTGTACAAAGGACAAATACCTTGATAAGTGATTTATTTACTGCAGTGACATTCAGAAAGTTTTAAGTACCAGTATATATTATAAACACACACACACACAAATACAAGAAATAAAAGATTGGTTGTAAAATTTGCTGCATAAAAACGTTCAGAAGTATTTTTTGTTTGTGCAAAGTATCCTGGTCACTTTTAGCTGTCTCTGTTGCTTTCCTCATTTTGTGTGCTTTGGGTTGGAATATCTAAATCCTGTTATGTTCTGTTATGCTAACACTGTTATTTCCTGTGTGATCTGGAGAAAGTTTAATTACGTGTTTGTTAGTCTTTCTTGTTCTCCATTGCTGTGTGTAATTTGTGGTACAGAGATCATCGAGCGTGTGGCGGAGGGCCGCTGGCCGTACCTGCGTCCGCTGCTGTGTCCTCAGAGCCACAGCGATGAGTTGGGACAGCTGATGCAGCGCTGCTGGTCAGAAGACATCAACGAGAGGCCCGACTTCAACCAGATTAAAGTACTGCTCCGCAAGAACAACCGGTACCTGACACACAAATCAGCTCATACACAAGAACTCACAGGGCTACACAAATAGAAAGAGAACTTTTTAACATCAAGATTTTAAGATTAAATTTGGTTGCATTTTAAAGTCCAGTTCTCACTATTAACTAGCTATAAACTACAACTTTTGCTTCAATAAACTGCTTATTTGCTGCTTATTAATAAGGCAGTTGTTACGTTTAAGTATGATTAAAGGATCTAAAATATGGTTATGCTGAATAAAGGCCGTTCACACCAAGAACGATAACTATAAAGATACCGTATTTTTCGGACTATAAGTTGCACTTAAGTATAAGTCGCATCAGTCCGAAAATACATCATGACGAGGAAAAAAACATTTATAAGTCGCACTGGACTATAAGTCACATTTATTTAGAACCAAGAACCAAGAGAAAACATTACCGACTACAGCCGCAAGAGGGCGCTCCATGTCTTCAGTGTAGACTACAGGAGAACTGAGCAGCATAGAGCGCCCTCTCGCGGCTGGAGACGGTAATGTTTTCTATTGGTTCATTTCTCTCGGTTCATGTCAAATTAATTTTGATAAATAAATCGCACCTGACTATAAGTCGCAGGACCAGCCAAACTATGAAAAAAATAGTGACTTATAGTCCAGAAAATACGGTAACTATAAGGATAACGATATTAGCGTCCACACCAGCGAACGATATCGTCTGTGTATTCTAAGCAGACGCACGTCTGCTGCTTTAATTTCTCGAGCTCATTACAGCAGGATTGATTCTGATTGGTTGGCAATGTTTTTATCGTTCATCAGAAAAAAAAATCATTCTGAAAGTGATATCAACGATATTGTTTCCCTGTAACTTTATCGTTATAGTTGTGGTGTGGACTCTGCTATTCTTTAATATTGAGAATGATTTTTAGAACTATATCTTTATCGTTATCTTTATAGTTATCGTGCTTTGTGTGAACGGGCCTTAAGACAATTAATATGTGCTTCATAAGTATAAACCGCTAATATGCTAGCAATAAACAATTATTATTTAGATTAATAGTTAGAATTACTCCTTAAAATAAAGTTTTCCCGGAAATTTAAATGCACATGGTAATATACAATAGTTTATTTTTAGATCATGTAACTGGACGCATATATTTTAGTCATCCTGTAGCTTTAGTGCAGTTTATCCAAGTCTTGATAATGATAATACTTAATATTAATAATAATAATATTTTATTGTTATTGTTATTATTATGCAGTTCTACAATGTATCAGTTAATTTTTTAAGCACTCTAATATAATATATAGTCTCTTATTAACATGAGGCAATAAAACAGCATGTATAACAACAATAATAATAATGAAATATTAATATTACTATACATGCAGCACCACCCGTGCTGCAGTGATCAGACTCTTGTCTCTGCCTCATCTTCTCTGTTTTGGCTTCAGTGGATATGGTTCCAACATCCTGGATAACCTGCTGTCCCGTATGGAGCAGTATGCTAATAACCTGGAGGAGCTGGTGGAGGAAAGGACACAGGCGTACCATGAGGAGAAGCGTAAAGCTGAAGCTCTGCTCTATCAGATCCTCCCACAGTGAGTGCCAGTTTGTTCTAACCAATGTGCAAAGTGTATGTAAATCATGTGACTATATGTATTGTACTACCATACAAAAATCTGCTGTCAGTAAGATTTTTTTTAAGGCAGTTAATACTTTTATTCATCATTTAATTAAAAAGTGACAGTAAGTATGGAAGGCCCGTTTTACAGTTTCCACAACAATGTGAAGCAGTTTTCAGCATTGATAATCAGAAATCTTGATCAGCAATTTGCATATTAGACTGATTTCAGAAGAATCATGTGACATAGGAGATTGGAGTAATGATGCTGAAAATACAGCTTTGAATCACAGCAATGAATTATATTTCAAAATATATTCAAACAGCTGTTATAAATATATTCAAATAGCACTTATTTTACATTTTAATAATATTTCGCAATATTACTGTTTTTACTTTATTTTTGATCAATTTAATGCAGTGGTAGTGAACATTAGAGACTTTTTTCAAAAACATTGAAAGATTTTACAGACGCCAACATTTTGAATAACATATTTACTGTAAGTACTAAAATGTGAGGTTTCCAAGCTTTAATGCAAAACATTTTTTAACTGGTTGTATCAAATTATTCATATTAAGTTATGTGCAATGATTTTACAAATTTGTAAAATTGTGTGTGTGTGTGTGTGTTGTTTCAGCTCCGTGGCTGAGCAGCTGAAGCGAGGTGAGATGGTGCAGGCAGAAGCCTTTGACTCGGTCACCATCTACTTCAGTGACATTGTGGGCTTCACCGCATTATCAGCCGAAAGCACACCCATGCAGGTCAGTAACCCTCTGTAAAAGGGTATTTCAGTAAACACTCCTCAAAGACACACACAAATAATTAAAGGCTAATTTTGTACTTTATTGCAACACTCATTGCAGTATTGAGTTAAATTGTATTACTCTATTTGTCTGTGTGCACCCATCACAGGTGGTGACGCTGCTGAATGATCTCTACACTTGCTTTGATGCAATCATCGACAATTTTGACGTGTACAAGGTAATCCGGTCATTACATTCACTGCCTGTTCAAAAACACATTAGTTGAAAGGAATAGTTAACCCAAAATGAAAATCTGCCATCATTTACTCACTCTCATGTTGTTCCAAACCTGAACGAGTTTCTTTTCTATAAGATATTTTGAAGAATGCTGGCAACCAAACAGTTTCTAGTAGCCATTGACTTCCATTGTATTTTTTTTTCTGTACTGTGGATGTCAATGGCTACCTTTTCAGTTACACACATTCTTCAAAATATTTTATTTTGTGTTCAGCAGAAGCAAGAAACTAAGATCTATCTTTTTAGGAGACTGAGATGTGTCTTACACTCTCAGCCCATCACCGAGCCGAATTATGCCCCAAGTATAGGTCTCTGCAGGAAAGTAATGGGAGTTACCAGATCAGGGTGTTTTTAGACCATGATACCTGATTAGATGACGTCATATTAGGTTTAGGGGTGGGGTTAGGTAAGGAGGATAATTTTGATCGCATGATTTAGAAACACCCAGCAGTTTGAAAACACCCACAAAGTCATAAACACCCAATTTTGCTCTGCAGAGACTGAAGTCTCATATCATGTGTTTTTGTGTGGCGCCCCCAGGTGGAAACCATTGGTGACGCATACATGGTTGTGTCTGGCCTTCCTGTGAGGAACGGGAAACTGCACGCCCGTGAGATCGCCCGCATGTCTCTGGCTCTGCTGGAGGCTGTGCACTCTTTCCAAATCCGCCACCGACCCGACCAGCAGCTCCGCCTACGCATCGGCATCCACAGCGGTGAGGATCAGGGGTCATGAAGTGTTTAATAGAGTACAAGTACAGCACAGAGCAGTCTGGCCTCTCTGAGGACATCTCTGTGATGACTGACTAATGGGGAGCTTTGACTGATGGTTATGTGTGTGGGTGTGTGTTTTCATGTGTCCAGGCCCCGTGTGTGCAGGGGTGGTTGGTTTGAAAATGCCTCGGTATTGTTTGTTTGGCGATACAGTCAACACGGCTTCACGCATGGAATCCAATGGAGAAGGTGAGGCGCCTGCAGACTCTTATAAGGGTTGTGTTCCACTCTTCTGTGGCATTTGTTTTTCCCTGAAGTCCATTTTTGATGTATATGTATAATGGCAAGGTTTCTTCCACCACAACAGTTGTAATTTACACTACTGTTGTTGGTAAGATTTTTTATCATTATTAGCATTAGCAGTAATTATTATTTTAATATTTATGCTCAGCAAGACTGCATTTGTGTGTAACAAAATACAGTAAAAACAGTACTATTTAGAAATATTATTACAATTTAAAATAACCTTTTTCTATTTGAATATATTTTAAAATGTAATTAATAGCTGTGACACAAAGCTGAATTTTCAGCATCATTACTCCAGGCTTCAGTGTCACATGATCCTTCAGGAATCAGTATAATATGCTGATTTGATGCTCAATAAATATGTTTTATTATCTTTATCAATGCTGAGTACAGTTGTATTGATTATCTTATTATTTTTGAGGAAACCATGTTTATTTTTACAGGATTCTTTTGTAACGTTAGAAATGTACAGTATGTACTGTCATTTTTTTATCAATTTAATGCAATTTAATGCATGTTTTTTTATTATGTTACAGGTAGTTTTGAACGTTAGTGTAGTTATAAACGAAAATGATTATGTAAATGATCATATGTTATAACTGGCTAACCTCTTTGCATGTGAAAGCTGCATCTTTTCATGATTCATTTGATCTAGTCTGGCATTTGTAAATCAGTTGAGTGAACTTTAAGTAAAACTGCATGTAGGAATAATAATTTCCATATAAACTTAAGTACAATTTTTTTTAAGTATAAAATGCCATACTGGGATTCCTGAAAACCTTTGTGAAAGAGAAGTTAGCTTTATTGTATTGATTTTGCACTTCTAGTGTGCTTCAAATCTTTTAACTATATATAAAATAACTACATACAGATAGTGTAATATTAATTAAATGATAAGCTCCTCAAGTGAACTTAAAGAGAGTTCACTTTTATGGCTATATTTGTTCACACACACACACACAGAGAAAGAGATTATTTCATAATCTGCTGTGCGCTGATTTCTCCTCCATCAGCCCTGAAGATCCATGTTTCAGAAGCCACATGGGCCATCCTGCAGGAGATCAACTGCTTCCAGCTGGAGCTCAGGGGAGATGTGGAGATGAAGGGAAAGGGCCGGATGAGGACGTACTGGCTGCTAGGAGAGATCAGCTCCAATAATGCCTAAAAACTGACGGACAAGGAGAAAGAGCAATGCACCTGAGAGGAGAGAACAAAACAAACACATCTAAACAAGTACTGGGACAGCGGGACGAAAGACGATTTCTTCAGAAAAAGATCAGACTTAGAAAGAACTGTTTCAAACCTTGGTCTTGTTCATCATTCATCACCCAAAAGCTCAAGTTATTGCTTCACGGGAATCCAGCGGTGACTTCTTTTGCCAAGTAAACTCAAAAGAAAAAAACTATACTTGAGTAGAATCGTTTAGACAGTTGGAAGATGACATAAAGGACTGTCAGATCAGTGACCACTGAGCTGAGCGGACATTCTGCTGGTGTGTTTACGGGTCTCATAGGAGATTTGACTTCTCTTTTGTCGTGATATGCTAGGTATTGTCCAGATTTTTTACAGCAGTCATTAGGAGTCCTATGGGTCTGTTTGTTGTCGTTCATGTTATTAGTCATGCAGAGACACAGTGCTGTAGTCACTCTAGTTTTTTAACTGCGAAATGTTCTCCATTCCTCCCCTGGGATGCAGGTCAGTTCAGATCTCTTCTATCTTCCAGATCCGATCCAGTCAGCAGAGGGTTTTGAACCACAGATGAAAGTTGCGCACATAACAGAAATAATAATAAATGGCAAGTGTGATTAAGAAAGCATAGAAATGTGCAATGATGGATTTTGTTCTTAGATCTCAAGACAGAAAATCCACATGTATCGATGTTGCAATCGTGTTTTGGATGAAACCAGCACCAACACTTTTAACTCCCAGAATGTGAGATATTTACAAATGGAACTCTATTTTATCCATTGGGTTTTAATTTAAGCATTATTAATGGTTAATATTATTTTGTTCCATTATGAGATTCCACTCTGATCCATTCGTCATGTCAGTAAGATTTGTTTAAAGAAATTAATACTTCTATTCAGCAAAGATGCATTAAATTGATCAAAAGTGACAAAAGGCTGATAATGTTTTTAACATTGATAATAATAAATGTTTCTTGAGTAGTTAATCATCATATCAGAATGATTTCTGAAGGATCATGTGACACTGAAGACTGGAGGAATGATGCTGAAAATACAGCTTTACATCAAAGCAATAAATTACAGCATATTCAAATAGAAAACACTTATTTAAAATTGTAAGAATATTTCACAATGTTAGTTTTACTGTATTTTTGATCAAATAAATGCAGCTTTGTTGATAATAAGAGACTTATTTCAATCTTATCGACCGCAAACTTTTGAACAGTAGAGTAGATTATGGCAAAATACTTCTATATCATTACTTCTATATCTTGCAAAATATTGAAGAACAAACAAATTATGTGACACACAGCTATAATAAAATAACACTTGTAGTGAAGCAAACAGCAAAATGTGTAGACGTTCAAAAAGCGTACTTCCTGTCGAAGCTGCTTACATGTTATTTAATTGTATTTTTTTCCTAAAATAACAAGTTTCAAACAATTATCCATTAAAGCACGAACAGTAGCTGGAACCTACAACTGTAGTAAGTCAGCTATGTTTGGTTGCATTTTTATGTAGGATTATAAAACAAACTTTTGTTTCTTCAGAATGTGGATAAGAGCAAGAACAGATATTTAGTAAATAGGGTCAATTTTGACTTATGTTTTCAATTAGCATAATGCCTTAGGTTTGGATGTTGGAAAGTTGATCCAACGTCAACATTTCTACATGTACACATCACACACTGTTTAATATGAATCAGCTCACAGTGTTTTGAAGATCATTTCAGATTTGTCAGATCTTCGCCTATATTAATGTGCACTCAGTTCTGATAACATGAAAATTTCTAACCAACAGCTTCCTGCTGCACATGACAAAATCTCAGCTATGCCCAATTCCATCCAGCAGGAAGCAAATGTAAATCAAGTTTAAGATCAAATTAAGTCTCATATTCCTTCCCATTCTGAAAACTTTCACGGATTCGGGTGTTTTGTAAGGTGTCAGTTCTGCAGCGCTGCTCGCCTCCCTGTGTCTAAGCTGAGATAATGAAGACGGGGTCGGTGTCTTCTGGGATGGTTGTTGCATTTCAGTACAATCTGAAATCTCTGATCCACTTCGTGCGCTGATGACTGCATACAGTACATCCTGAGAGGAAACAGTCCAGCGATTATCTGATGGCATTAAAAGCTTCGTTAATCACGCTGCTCTATATTGGAAATAAACATGAATGTCTGGCCCAGATGTAAATAAATGCAGTGTTTTTCCACATGACTTCTCAGTCAGTCAAACTGTAGCAGTGCAGCACATGAGATCCTGACTGATCATGTCAGACTCTGATGTACAGTCTTTAAGAAGCAGCTCTTCTTGCTTTCCTGTTGGGAGGGCATGAATAATGACTATTGTTTTATCTGTCTTCTGTGTGTGGTTTGAATAGCTGGGTCTGTGGGGATATTGGGATACATTACTACAAAGACTTTAAGTGAAGTTTAAATTTATTATTGTGTTTTTTTTATGTTTGAGGGGAAGGGGGTTATGTAAAATAAACATATTACAAACACTGAGACCTGTTCACTAAATATTTTATTTCTAATGGTGTACAGTAATCTATTTGTCTCACAAAATTAGCCTTTGAAAGAATAACGCCGGTAAGTACTTCTATATTAGCACTGTTCAGTTATATTTTGGCAGAAATTGCCACGTGTAATTTCTCTTTGCCAAATCAACCTTTACATTTTCCATTTTTGCAGTTTCATAAATGTATCTTAAATGTTGTGTCAATATTACTAAAAAGCCATCCCTTACACAAAGAAAATATATTTACTTTTTAATATTAACGATCAACAGATTTATATTGAGAAATGTGTTACAATATATTTATTTGTATATTGTAATGTGATTTTGTGAAAATAGTGGTGTGTGTGTGTGTGTGTGTGAACAAATTGAAAAGACCAAATGCTTTGAACATGCTATATAATATATATTATTATATATATATATTATTATTAATATTTCACAACTTTACTGTTTTTCCTGTATTTCTGATTAAATAAATGCAGCCTTAATGAACAGAAGAGACTTCTTTAAAAAACATTAACACTAACACTTATAAAGTAATCTTCCACAGCATATATGTATTTAGAATGTATTATATGCTAAACTTTATAGCTTATATGATGGCTTTCAGCAATATTTATTTACAGAAATAACAACATACGTGTGTGTGTGTGTGCGCGCGCGCGCGCGCTTGTGTGTGTGTGTCTATACAACTCAGTTATATTGTATTATACAAATTATTATTAATTATATTAAAGTAATAATTATACAATTATTGCTGTTTTTGTTTGTAGTTATTATTACATGAATTATAATAATACTGATTGTTCCTGTTAAGAAGAGAGACCCTACATGACTAGATGTCTGCTGTTAACACGTTTAAAAGTCAGTACGCATTTGTCCAGGGTTTTTCGCTGCATCCCAACCTTAAACGTACTGTCTGTCTGAGTTTGTGCCCACATATTTACACCGAAGCATCGTTTAAGTCCATCTGCACGTCACGGGCTTCTTTTTGTCTGACGAGACTCGCTGACAGTGCCATCGCCGCGATTGGCCAACTGACACGTCAATCAAAACACCCAGCACGCGATTGGTATAAATAAGTCGCTCCGCTCCGCCTTCACTCCGCGTTCGGAACACTTCCGCTGAGCCACCATGCCCTGCGGAAGTTGAATTGTTACAGTCGGACACTGTGGAAACATTGGTGCGGTCGCGCAAAGGTGGCGAATTAAGAGTCGTAAACACACTGTAGGCGCCTAGGACTGGGCGGAGAGAGGGTTAACTTATTCATAAGCCCCTCAGACCCAAGTAAATATTGAAAGAAGGGTTTCAAATAGCGCCCTAAACCCCCGTCCGGTCCCGTGTGTGTGGGCGCAGCGAGGCGGGAGGAGATGGAGCCCTCGCCGGCTAAGAGTAAAGCGCAGGGTCGCCTTCTGGTGTCCACCAGCCTGGACGCCAAAGATGAGCTGGAGGAGGTAGGGATCGACTCATTCCCC
Source organism: Carassius auratus (assembly GCF_003368295.1). Classification (NCBI taxonomy): domain Eukaryota; kingdom Metazoa; phylum Chordata; class Actinopteri; order Cypriniformes; family Cyprinidae; genus Carassius; species Carassius auratus. The sequence continues at coordinate 862,676 of NW_020527496.1, read as the reverse complement.
TCTGCCGTCAACAGACGAGTCAGTGCGAAGAAAAACATGGAGAAAACTAAGTACAATAACAAAAGGACAAGCAGAATGGAGAAGTTGCAGGGATGGTTTTTGTAGTCTTTTGTGATCTTATGTGTTATATATGTGATTCAGATATAAATTATGGAGTTGTGGCAACGGTGTAAACATGATGTTTGCTGAACACACGATGATGTTATCATGTACTGAATGACAGCTGATTGTGTCAGTGACTCTTGTTCTGCTGGGGAAGGTTTTAAAAATTGATGGAGTCATGCCTTAAATTGAGATTAGAATATTTATGCATGCATGAACTAATAGTGGGATCTGCAGTGTTTAAGAATTATTATTATTATTATTATTATTATTGCCATGGCATTCATGCATGCAACTATAATGCTCTGTAATGTACTCATCAGTTTGTGTGTGTGTGTGTGTGTGTTTCAGCGCCTGGAGAGGTGTATGAGCATCACTACATCTATAACCAATGGACTGTCAGAGCGGGAAGCCAATGATGCCCTCACTGCTCATGTGAGTGTTTATCAGTTACACCCACTTATGATAACACACCAGGATTCACAGCATAAAAACCTGGACCTAGAATGGAATTTTAAAGTTGTGATTTTCAGGCCTGGAAAAATTATAGAATTTTGGAAGAGGCTAAAAACAATGTACTATTTTCTAGTTTTGCTCTGCTCAGATTTGTTTGCCCACCTGTATGTTGTTCTTTTTGAGGGCTTGTGTATATAACTCCATGTCCATGACTTAAAGATATCTGTTGACCATGACCGGTTACATTAGTATAGTAAATATGGTCATTTAAATATCACTTGACATTTGAAATTAATTTTAAAGTCCTTTTTTAAATCAGTTATCAATTAAATTTGTTATCAATCAGCTGTAATGGAAGATAATTTCACTGTTCTAAAAGTTCCCTGTTGTTCTACACATGCGATTCATATAAATCAGCAAATGTTATTCATAATGTGGAGTTCCAGCGAATGCCTTTTATACTTAAAAAAATGCAAATTTAAGCAGTAATCTACTTCGCTGTATTGAGAATACTGTTGAGTCAGAATGGTTTTGTTTTGAGACATACTGTAAAATCTCTGCTATTACTTCAGCGGTGTCTATCTAAACTATTTTATAAAACAGTTGCTACATAGTATGAAGTATGGCAATTATCATTAAAAGTTATTACAGCAAATGGATTTAGCTTTATACTTCTGCTAGAAGATCTGTTGCTGAAATACTGTTTGTAAGTTTGGAGTCGGTATGCTCACCAAAGACTGCTTTCACTCGATCAATAATACAGTAAAACGGTAATGTTATGATATGTTATTACCATCTAAAGTAACTGTTTTCTATTTGAATATATTTAAAATGTAATTTATTCCTCTGATTAAAGCTGAATTGTCAGCATCATTCCTCCATTCTTCAATGTCACATGGTCCTTCAGAAATCAGTATAATGTGCTGATTTGTTGCTCAAGAAAAAAATTTTATCAGAAAGAAGAACAGCATGACGTTCAATCAAGGTCTGCTGGTTAATGCGTATTGAGTTGTGTTGCTCACGTGAGATACATGGGATCGAATCTGGCCTGCAACCTGTAATATCCTGATCCGACTCCATTTTTCATTCATTACTGACTTAAAATGTGAAGTCATTAAAAGTGGCTAAAAGGATGGAAATAAAGTTTTATTAAACACTTTACAGAAACATGCTTTATTTAGAATGATGCTGACGCTGTTTAATGGAGATGGTGTGTGTGTGTGTGTGTGTGTGCAGGTTTGTAAGGGTCCACAGCAGCATGAGGAGGTGTGTCTGGGTCTCTTCACACTTCTGCTCACTGAGCCGCCACAAGCACAGAGGGTACGTTGATGCTTCACACACGAGATCTGATTCACATGCATGCCACAGAAAGCTCTCCTGCTCTCACTGTTCTCCCAGAATCCCACCACTAACACGGTGTTGTGTCCCGCAGTGCTACAGAGACCTGACGTTGCTGAATCGGGACGGCATGAACGTGGTGCTCATGAAAATCAATCAGATCCTCATGGAGAAGTTTCTCAAGCTGCAGGATGTGTGCCGTACACAGGTGGGCTGATGTCATTTACACTGGAGCTATTGATGAGTGGCATTCTAGAATGATTTATTTGGTCGTTTTGTTGTTTCCTTTTGTAAAAATGTACCTTTATTTTCAGTTGACTGACAATTTGTAATAGTTTTAGTTAAGAGTAAAAGCACTGATGCGGTCTCATCTTCTGTGTGGGCAGCTGGTGTGGTTGGTCAAAGAGCTGGTGAAGAGCGGAGTCATTGGAGCAGATGGGGTTCTCATGACGCTCATGAAACAGATCGCTGGTGTGTGCACACACAGATGCAAATCATGCTGTTATTTAAAGCAGACCCCTTCATCCTGTGTCTAACTTGCGTCAATCTGCAGGGGGAGACATATCCATGAAAAACCTGTGGTTGGCAGAGAGCGTGTTGGAGATCTTAGTGGAACAGAGGTGAGAAGTTTTGAGTCCGACAGCATGCAGCGTGATCATTGCACTGTGGGCGGTGACTGTGTCCATGCTAATAGACCAGCGTGATTTTAAAGTTTCAGTTTCTTGAATGTATTTGTGTGATGGACAGGGAGTGGGTGCTGAAAAGTGGGATGTTAGTGGCCATGTCTGTGTACACGTACCTGAGGCTCATAGTGGACCATGGGACGCCAAACCTGCTGCCCCTCAGACAGAGAGAGGTGGACCTCTGCATCGGTCTGCTCCGAGAGAGGGTGAGTACTGGAAAGATCTTTAAGAGGTAAAAATGGCCCCTTTCAGGTCGTGCTTCACAGGTCTTTCTGCTATGAAATCTTTACTAGTTTTTGTAAAGCAAATGTAGGAATAACATTTATTTTGTTAGATGAACACATATTGCATGCGTTGCGTATTTCAACACGTATTGCATTGCATTTTATGTTTCGACCACCACAATAGAAGCTACACAGCTTTGATCACAAAAACTAAGCATTAAAAAAAATCATCCTACTAAGATGTATTATTGGGAGATGTAGAGTGATAACTTGCATGAGGTGTTTTTTTTCTCTCCTTATGTATGAGCTCCCTATTTTCCCTTTATCATACATTATGTATATAAAAGCCTGACAAACTTGCATGCAATACTTTTTGTAGATAGGATGTGGTTATCCCACATTACACATTGAACCATGATGCAAAACTTTGAATCTGTATCACAGCATATCTTAATTCCCTTATCTGAATAATAAGCAAAAAAAAAGGCCAGAAATGAAAACAAAGATAAATACTTTTTATGCAGAGTGACTCGTCATAGACTAATTTCAATGGCAGAGGTGAAGTGTCTCGCTGAAGGACACTAAAGCAGGATTGTGATGTCTGGATCAGGGTCGGCGGTTCCCAAGAGAGCACCTGGGATTGAACTTGTGACTTGAGCCAGCTGTGTTTCAATTAAACTGCCATCAGTTATTCAACAGATTTATAGACACCTTGAAATTCGAAATGGATTGTACATACCTAATGTATGGAAATGTTCCTGTTCTTTTAGTGCACTGGGGCTTCAACTAACAGAGATTTTGATAATCAAATAGTGATTACATGATATGCATGATAGATATAAACATAAAATATTTATATCTATAATACACCCTTGCAGTTCAAAAGTTTAGGGTCAGTAAGATATTTTTTTAAATGCCCAATGAGGCTGTATTTATTTATTTTTCCAAAATACAGTAAAAACAGCAATTTTATGAAATATTACAGTGTAAAATAAAAACAAATTCTAAAATGCAATTTATTCCTGTGATGCGAAGCTGAATGTTCAACATCAAATCATGTGACATTTTTACTAGGTTCTTTGACGAAACCTAAAATTCAGAGGAACAGTTTTTATTTTAAATACTGAAATACATCATTTTATTTCACGTGCACATTACACATGTTGCTGCTGTTTCATGTCTTTACATTGTTTGCGTTTTAACAGTTCATGGAGTGTTTTATCATCGGGAGGGATCTGGTCAGACTCTTACAGATTGTGGCTCGTATTCCTGAGATGGAGTTGCTGTGGAGAGACCTGCTGCACAATCCTCAGACCCTTAGCCCACAGTTCACAGGTGTGTGTGAGAGGGAATTTACACAGTAATGCATCAGTTTTGGACATAAATAATATGCACAGTAAAATCTCTGTGTGTGTGTGTGTGTTTTTAAATTGTCTGCAGGTATATTGCAGCTCCTCACCGCTAGAACCTCACGCAAGTTTCTGGCCTGTCGACTCACCCCTGACATGGAGACCAAGCTGCTGTTCATGACCTCACGGGTAAATACTCACAAACACTTGACACTGAAACCACGATACGTCTATGACCTGAAACAGTCAAACCCTCTTGCTCTTCCTGGCTGCAGGTTCGGTTCGGCCAGCAGAAGCGCTATCAGGACTGGTTTCAGCGGCAGTATCTGTCCACAGCTGAAAGCCAGTCGCTGCGCTGTGACCTCATTCGTTACATATGCGGCGTGGTTCATCCGTCCAATGAAGTGCTGAGTTCTGACATTCTCCCGCGCTGGGCGATCATCGGATGGCTCCTGACTACCTGCACTGTAAGCAAGCACTAAAACATTCAGATTTTTCTGGATTTATGTATCACTGCTTAAGCTTTAACTCCATCTCTCTCTCTGCAGTCTAATGTTGCTGCATCTAATGCCAAACTGGCCTTGTTCTACGACTGGCTGCTCTTCAACCCGGAGAAAGACAGCATCATGAACATCGGTAAGAGAGGCAGGAAGCCATTATTAAGTCATTTAGATTTGATTTCATAAACAGACATGTACAGACCACATGCTTTGCCTTTACCCAGTCACTGATGCTCTGTTTTTTTGTTTTTTTATGTCTCTCTCTTTCTGCGTGTCTCTCTCTCTCTCTCCCTCTCTCTTTCTCACTCTTGTTTTTCAGAGCCAGCCATTTTAGTGATGCATCACTCCATGAAGCCACATCCTGCTATAACAGCCACACTACTGGACTTCATGTGTCGGGTGAGAAACTCTTTCTCACTTCTTATTTGATCTTTTATATCATTATTACATCTGTTTTTAGTATCTTAATAATATTAACATATGCAAAAAATATATATATTTTAATAATATATAAGTAAATGTTGAAATTCACGAAGTTCACTAAGAAATTGAAGCTTATTGTAAAGTCTTACAAAAAAGAACTAAATAAATAAAACCTTTATGCTGCTACAGTTAAAACAGTGTGTGGGAAATTATAATAGCCCATAATATCACAGGAAGTTCTGTGTGTTGTGAATGTCAGGCTTTTAAATCTTGGGATAACCTGTATTTTATTCCACTTCAGATCATCCCAAACTTCTTCCCTCCTCTTGAGGGGCAAGTGCGGCAGGGTGTGTTCAACTCTCTAAACTTCATCATGGAGAAGAGAGTTCTGGCGTGAGTTTAACATTAACATGTGCTCATAACAGACACTTCATCAAGAAGTCCACCACTGTGTCTCTGCTGGTTTAGAGATGTTTTCTTGACTATGTCTCTTGTCTATTTTCTCTCAGTCACCTAGCACCTCTGTTTGACAACCCTAAACTGGACCGTGAGCTGCGCTCTATGCTGAGAGAACGCTTCCCAGAGTTCTGCAATTCCCCCTCGCCGCCCACTGAAGGTCAGCGCTCCACATCACTGATTCAGTGCCGGTCATGTCAGAAACAAAAGCTCCAAACCAATTTAGTCCACAAGAAATAATAGACAGAACAGGCGTTCTTAGAGTAGAAATATGAAGTGTGTGCAGTGGTCCTCAACATTTCTGGCTCTTTGTCAAGTTGGTTCTTAAATTAAAATTAAGAAGGAAGCCATTGTAGTTTGTAATAGAAATATTACAATTAATATCATTACATACATGGATTATAACAATCTCAAGAGCTAGTGGAATGAAATTCTGCTTGAGTAATGGCATGTTTTAATCTTGAAAGTTTTTTTGTTGTTGTACTTTTTGTAGCAAAAATGGAGGAATCTGTTCCCTTGGAGATGGACAATCATGTGCTTGATAAGGAGGATGGTTGCTATGACAGCACAGATGCTACCTTCAGTGATGATGAGGAAGAATTGAACAACAAGGGTAAGATGCTTGCGGTTATGGCAGATACACTTTAGCTCAGGCCTTCAAGATCAACCGATTAGAAATAAGAGGCTCTGCTTCCCAGGGCTATTTCAGTTGGGATGTTCTCTGCTTTAGTATTCAATCATGACAGATTCTAGATCAGTGGCTCTGGCTCAGAATGATGCCCATTACCCACTTCTGTATTTTCAGTTCTCATCAGTGCTGTCATGATATGATCCCTTGTTTATCCCAAGGTAAAAAACGAGAGTTCAGGTTCCATCAGCTGAAGGAAACCTACATCGACGAGCCTGCTGACATCACACCTTTTGTCGACCAGTTGGACGAAGCACTTAAAGAGCGGGTTCTGCAGCTGCAGAAAGGAAGGTGAGACACATGATTAATAACAGAGTGTGTTCCAGTTATAATAAGATCTCGGTTGCATGAGTCTCATTGGTGCGGTTCTTTCTCTCTCAGTGACACAGAAGCACATTGTGAGGTCATGCAGGAAATTGTGGATCTTATTTTAGAGGTGAGCCTTGTTCAGGGTGAACATTTCCTTCAGAGCTTTAAATACGGCTAATGATACACACTTGTCTTTTTTATTTGTGCTATTTCAGGAGGATTTTGACTCTGAGCAGATGTCCACCCTAGCTTCCTGTCTGGCTGAACTGTTTAAGAGTCACTTCAGAGGAGATGTGTTGCCTGAGGAGATCACAGAAGAGTATGTTTCCCTCTCTTTCTCAGCTTCCTGTCGAGTCTGTTTGCACATTATTTGGTGGATAGCTCTAGATATGTGTGTCTTGGGTTCCAGCCAGCATTGTGTCCTGATTCCGTTCCCTTCCTATTTTTTTTTGTCACTATTTTTCATTTTTCTTAACGAAGAGGCTAATGGGATGCTGTTTGTGTGTGTGTGTGTGTGTGTGTGTGTGCAGGTCACTGGAGGAGTCTGTGTGTAAGCCGGTGTGTCTGATCTTCAGGAACTTGTGTCAGATGCAGGAGGACAACAGCGGCTTCTCTGTCCTGCTGGACATGCTCGGCGAGCTCTACCAGAAACAGCCGAAAATCGGTTATCATCTGCTCTACTACCTCAAAGCTAGGTAGGGTCAAAAAGTGCAAATAATAACTATAAATTGGCAAGTGATGAGCAACAAGACATATTGCCAGTCGGTTGGTTTCTGTTCTGTTAAGACCATGACACACCAAGCTGATGGTCTTCCAGTGTAAGGCTGTCTGCCCCTTGGCACTAGACTGACCCTGTCGATGGCTTTTTGGCCAACTGAGCAAGTTGAATTGGCTGCGAAGCCAGTCGTTGAGGAAGATCACTCTGATGAGCTGAAGTGAAGAAAACCAGCAAACATAGAAGGCTCTTCTCATTGTTTATCAGCAGTCCTAGCTATTCTGGTTCCTCCTTTTGAATGACAAATACAGACTGCTGCCACCTGCTGGTATGGAGAGTTAATTACACTCATAAAGGCCCATACGGAGTAGAGGTCTTCTCGGGTCCTAAAATCTGTACCTGACCCAAATAACTTCTTTCCCAGAATGCCCTCCATGAACACGCAGCTTAATGAAGTGAATGGCTTTTCCTGATGGATCTCGTATCTATAAGATGCATTTCTGTGTGTAAGGTTACAAACGTTTGTTTCTTTTCTACATGCATTTCTCCAAAATGCACTTAAGCGTACGCTGACATATGCATCCGGATTGTTTAAAAGAATTTGTATCTTTTTTGAAAAAGCACATTTATTTTAAGTCACCCAAGCTGCTTGGGTCGGACCACAGGTTTTTGGATCCAAGTAGACCTGTGAAGACCTCTAATACAGAGCATGTATTTAATTAAATAATGCCCTGTACAATTTGATAATCGATTTAAGGCCGTTTTTTCTTTCGATTAAATGTGCAGCCATACTCTGAACTCTCAGCATTTCATAGTAGACTGTTTTGTGCATCTTTGTAGCAAAGCAGCAGCGGGGAAGATGAGCCTGTACGAGTCCTTTGCTCATGCCACGGCTCTGGGCGACCTGCACACCTGCTTGATGATGGACATGAAGGCCTGTCAGGAGGATGATGTGAGGCTCCTGTGTTACCTAACCCCCTCCATCTATTCAGAGGTAACGCACGTCATGCTCAAACACCATGAGCCTGCAAAAGAGCCGTGCTTGACTTCTTCCTGTGTCTGTGTCTGTGTTGAACAGTTCCCAGACGAGACCCTGCGCAGTGGAGAGCTCCTCAACATGATCGTGGCTGTCATTGATTCAGCACAGGTTACAAATAATCACTTTTAAATTGAAAGTTCACAAAAAAATTGAAATTCTGTCTTTTACTCACCTTTGTGTCATTCCAAACCCATAATACTTTGATTCACCACAAAAACGAATCAAGATATTTTAATGAAACCTGGGAGAATTATTTCTCTTCATAGAAAGTCTATTATACCAAAAATTTGATGCCTCAGAAAGTTCATAAAGATGTTCAGGTTTCATATATAACGCATGCAATATGGTAAACAGCCTTACTTACTTGATGCACGTGAACAACCTCACTGGTTCTCACCTGACAAGCAGGTATGGTGTGACGAGTGTGAGTAGATGATGAAAAAAAAATCCTATTTTTGGCTGATTTTCCCTCTAACGCTGATTAAACTTAAATTATTGTTTTCTTCCAATCTCTTTTAACCTCTTCCTCTTGTTGTCACCTCACAGCTTCAGGAGCTGATGTGTCACGTGATGATGGGTAATCTGGTGATGTTCCGTAAAGACTCGGTACTCAACATCCTCAGTAAGTTTACAGGTTTCAAGCTCTGATGGTTCTCTGTCTGCCCCATAAGTCTCTGTTCAAATTGTATAGTTACACCAAAACAAACCAAGCACCAAATGTGAAAAACCAATGGAGGCTTGAGTCAAACTCAAGATAAGGGTGCATAAATGCCCTTGAGTAATTAAATCTGTTACAGGGGTCACGATTAAAGTGAAATGTGGATATGAATAAAAAAATGAAGTGCATAAGTGTTCTTTGCTCACTTTATGTATATAATTAGTTTTCAGTGTGAATAACCATTTAATATGCTACTAAAATAACATGTGAGGTCTTGATTTTTTTAATGCAAAAACCAACGTATATCAAACATATTTACCACTAGTGCTTTATCTGTGTGAATGTGCCAGACATTGTTCCATTGCTTCGTGAAGCTCATTTTGTTTCTGTGCATCTGTGTGTTTTAGTTCAGTCTCTGGACTGGGAGACGTTTGAGCAGTACAGCACATGGCAGCTCTTCCTGGTGCACAGTATCCCTCTGGAGACCATTATTCCCATTTTACAGCACCTCAAATACAAGGGTGAGCGTCTCTCTCCATAGACCCGCCGTCACTCTACACATACTCAGGCTACCCATAATCCTATTCACCCTTTACTCACAGAACATCCCGAGGCTCTGTCCTGCCTGCTGCTGCAGTTACGAAGAGAAAAGTAAGTCTTTTCACTCAAATGGTTATTATCTTGTCTTTTGTGGGACACAGTCATCTTTTTCTTTTCTTTTTTTGCTGTGTTGTGCTGAAGGCCGAGTGAGGAGATGGTGAAGATGGTTCTGAGCCGGCCTTATCACCTAGAGGACCAGTTCACCACCAGCATCCTGCGGCACTGGGCGGCGAAACACGACGACCTGCTTGGAGAACACATCAAAGCCCTGCTCATCAAGAACAACAGCATGCCCCGGAAACGACAGAGGTAGTGACATTCAGCCCTCTGACCCGAAGGCCCTGGGCTCTGGACACAAAAGATGAGATTCAAGCTCAAGTGGATTGAACCCAGGCTCTATAGCTCTGGAGAAACATCAAATAGTTTAAATATTTATATCCCGTAAAATTAACTAATATTTTGAAGATCTTGCTAGTGGGCCTGTTTTCTGCTAACTTGTTGTTCTGACTTGCAAGTATGATGGCACCAAGATAAAAATATTTAACAGCAACTCTTATTTAAACCTCTGTAGCAAGTAGCCCATATTGCTGAAGTTTGATTTATTCCACAAATATATTATTAAATATCCTTAAATTATTAAAAAGCTTTTGTGTGTCAAAACACTATTTTAAGTAAACCTATATTTGCCCTAAACATTTTGCATTTTCTGAATTGAAAAAATGTATCACTATTTGTTCTTTGTTTTTAAAGAAATTAATTTCATTCAGTAGGGATGCATTAAATGGACCACATTTCTGTTTCTAACAAATGCTTTTAAACTTTCTATTCAAGGGATCCTGGAATGTATCCGGGTTTCCACAAAAATATTAAACGGCGCAACTGTTTTCAACACTGACAGATATGTTTCTTGAGCAGCAAATCAGCATATAAGAATGATTTCTGAAGGATCATGGACACTGAAGACTGGAGCAATGATGCTGAGAATTAAACTGAAATCACAGAAATTACATTTTAAAACTGCTATAATATTTCACAAGCATTGTATTATGATCCAATTGCAGCCTTAGTGATCATAAGAGACATCTTTGAAAAACATTACAAAATCTTACCAACCTCAAACTTTGTTGAAATGTTAAAGAGACACACATCAGAGTTGTGTTGTGTTTTTGTGTAGTTTAAGGAGCTCCAGCAGTAAACTGGCTCAGCTGACCCTGGAACAGATGCTGGAACATCTGGACAGTTTGAGACTCAATCTCAGCAACACCAAGAACAACTGTGAGTTCAACATCCAGCTCTTACAGTCCTTGAAACAGCATTCAACTCTAAGCAGCCTGATTGTCATTTTCACCGCTCATATTGATTTAAACAATGCCTTCTGAATTGTTCCTGTTGGTGTATCAGTCTTTTCCCAGACGCCAATATTACAGGCCCTACAGCATGTTCAGGCCAGCTGCGATGAGGCCCACAAAATGAGGTTTGCTGGATAAAGCACAAATACTGTTATTTTATTAGATCAGATTATCTTCCTTTTATTCTATTTTCAAATTCTTCTTTGACTTACTGTCCTTTCTTCTGCCAGATTCAGTGATCTTTTCTCGTTAGCTGAGGACTATGAGGATTCCACCAAACAACACAAACCTCGACGCAAAGCCCCAGCGTCTTCTCCACGATCGCGCAAGGGTGCTGCTCCTCAAACCTGCAATGAAGAGGAGAGCGCGTCCAGCAGCGCTTCGGTAAATCCACACTCACCGTCACGAAAGCCTTCAGGCCAGCAGCCTTATTATCATCATGTCGTGTTTAAAATGCCTTTTGTTGACGCTTCTCCAGGAGGAAGAGGATTCCAAACCCAAAGCCTCCAAGAGAAAACGGAGAGGAGTAGGATCTGACAGCGACTGAGAGGACAAACCCTCGTCTCAAAGCCAAACCACGCCCCCTCTGCGACTGACGTCACTGGAGACTTCCTGCCAATCATCTGCTCCAGTCACTCAGGGGCAGCCTGTCCAAACACACTCCTCCTGACGGGGCACAACTCTTTCTCTGGACTCAAATGCAGCTGAGCCTGGGAGACCAGCCTCTACGATCTCTAACCACTGGACTCCTCGGCTACTTCAAGCTGAAGAGTTTGGTTAAGTGTGAGGACGGGCGCAGTGGGGGGCGGCTAAACCTGGAGAACTAACATCCAGACTGGCATAGACTGACAGACAGACTGCCTTAAAGGAGAGGCTCACTTAATGTTCCCCAATGGCCCACCCATTAAATATACAGTGATTACCGCTAACGGTATTGAACCCAGACTGTCACATGAATTACAGGGATCTTAAACCGATTCAAGATTTTACTGTGTTTCGAGGTTCGTTTTGGAGTAGTGCAAAGCTGATAGGGCTCTTCAGGTTCAAGCCTTTTATCTTTTCATGCTGAACAGACCTTTCCCCCATGCCCATCATAAATAAAGATTGACGCTCACTGTCCTGTTCGGACGCCGTGGCTCTTCAGAGTGGAGCCGAGGCTTTACAGAGGGTCTGAGAGTTTTAATTTCATGTCTGAAATGAAAGCAGGACCTACAAACGAAGGACTCTTGACTTGATGGACTTTTTAAGCAATTCTTTCTACTGACTTATTTTCATAAAAACAGATTGCAACTATGTTAAAGGACTATGATATTAATAAAAAAGGGTGGGAAAAGTTTGGTTTTCTTGCCAGAAGGTCACGTTTGAAGTCTTACATTCTTGTTGGGATGAAAAACAATCGTGTTAGCTGTACTCAAACATTTCTTTAGTTAGCTTACTGAATGTAAACTTCTCTTAGCGTGAGGTTTTTCTCAATGCAATCCAACTCCCAGGAGAGCAGGGCTGCCAGGTCTGTGTTACAAAACTAACCCAGAGGCCCTATCCTATATATCAGAACTCCCATACCCAAAATACAGGTTTTTACTTATGGTCCCTTATGCATTATACACAAATTCAACTTGAAAATCACTACATAAGATCAACAAAAAGAAACTTCTCTTTTTCATGAAAGTGTATTTGAAAAATTAAGATGAGCTATATACACATCCTTATTGGAAAGGGTTTGAACAATGATTTTATGCTTCTTCAATGAACCGTCTGTCTGTCTGTCTGTCTGTCTGTCTGTGTTTCTGTCTGTCTGTCTGTGTTTCTGTCTGTCTGTCTGTGTTTCTGTCTGTCTGTTTGTCTGTCTGTCTGTGTTTCTGTCTGTGTTTCTGTTTCTGTTTCTGTCCTGGTGGGGATTTAAACCTGAATACACTCCAACTCCTGTGTATTGTATCACAGGGGGGGACCTAAATTGACTTCCCCATGGGGAAACAGGCTTATAAATCAAACAGAATGATTTATCTATTGAGTATGTAAAAATGCAGGATTTCTGTGAGGGGTATGTTTCAGTGTAGGGTTGGTGTAGTGCGAGAGAATATAGCGTTTGTATAGTATAAAAACCATTACGTCTAAGGAGAGTCCACACAACCAGACTTGTGTGTGTGTGACTCTTTTATAGCTATTATAGTTATTCCAGCAGATAAAAATAGTGCTGCAATTACATTCACTACACTTGTGCTCTGGTTTACTCTTATACTGTATAATACTTAAAAAAAGGGTATGGGAGTGTTAAATTGACGTCAGTACCAAATCATGTCTAAACAAATACACTATTATACTGTTTCTTTCTTTCTTTCTTTTTTTAGGGGGGGGGGGGGGGGGGGCAATAATGAATAAAATGTATAACCTACAAGTTTGCAAATACCATACAATATGGCAAATACCCGCTATGGGACTTTTATTTTCACACTCACTATACTAATTCCGGTCTGTAAACCGGAAGTGACGCGCTTTTGTTGTGCTCCTCGTCATCGCGTCGCAGATGTAGACTGTGTTGGCGGGTGTGTATGAACTTTAAAGTATTAGAATAGTTCATCATGTTCGCAAAGAAACCTTTCTGCGTTATTAAATAGGACAAGTGGGATATTCTGTTGATATGGCAGTTATAATGAAGGTAAGGATCCTGTCACCACTGCTTCACTGTAGAAAACTGCTGTCGCTTACACTTACAAAAATAAAGCGAGATATCGAAACATAGATGTAAACAAATATTCATTATAAACTGTTTCCCCCAGGAGTGGCCGTAATAATGTATAAAAAGACCAGAATGAAAGCAATAGGAGATTTTAAAGTGCAAGTATTGATACAGTATGTAACGTACATGGATGATGTTTATCCCGACAGGACTGAACATGGCAATGTGAGATGGATCAGTCCCGGAAACGGAGATCAAATAACAGGAACCCCGGGCTTTCTGAGTGTAAAGTGTCGAGATCTAGAGAGCCAGGGGAAGATACAGACTCTACAGCATCACACAAACACTTCAGTGCCATCAGATCCTCCAGCCCTCAGCCTGAAAGCTCCTGTAAGACTTCTTTAACACACTTAATCTGTTCATTTATTCATGGACAGTGACTGTATTTCTCTCCCATTACCTTGGACCATGTTGTTAATGAGAAACGTTTGTGTGACTGCTGTCAGGTCGAGAACAGCATGCTGCATGTCTCCAGAAGCCTGAAGATGACGCTGAGAAGACCTTGATCATCACATGCAGTGAGTCTTCAGAGGATTGTCCTCATTATTGATATACTCACTGATATATGGACCAGAGGTGCATTTCCCAAAAGAATCTTGAGCCTGAGTTTGAGACCAGTGATGGCAGACACAGCCCGTGTTGAATATTTAGCATTTTTTAGATTAAATATTGAAATATTTTTTATTTTAACATTTTTTAATTATTTTGAATGAAAACTGGTTTAAAATTAAAATGGTAAAACCTATATAGTGGTTTATTTATTTAATTTATTTATTATCAAACGAACCCTTGATTTTGCATTTTTTTTTTTTACATCATACATTAAAATATCGATATTAATATTTTGGATTGTTCACTTGTGCTCTTAATATTCTAAAGCCTCAAGTTTTTATTTTGGTGGAATATTGGTGAAATCCTTTAAACGTCTGTCCACAAAAATATAATCGTTGCACTTTGTGTTCCCGAATGTATTAAATCAGTTTGAAGTGTGCAGAATATTCCTCAGCCATGCTGCTTTCTTTCAGATGAGGAACAGAGTGGAAGCCGGACGCCGGGCAGAAGGAAGGGTTTGAGAAGGAAGAGAGACACGGTCAGTGAAGAAGAAGCTCAGCAGAAGGAAACTGAAGATGAAATCCAGCCAGAGTTGGAGATTGACCGAGAGCTGGACAGAGAACTGGAAACTAAATCTCGACAACATAACCTGACCTCTGCGAACGTTCGTAGCATCATTCACGTGAGTGTGGACTGCTTCCTCAAGCCCTGTGCAGATATTATTGCCCCATTTCCTCAAGACACTAGTTACCAGGCTTTCCTCAGCATGATATGATTACCTCTTTGACTTCAGCGAGTAACTCAACATCTTTACTGTCTACTTGCAGGAAGTGATTACCAATGAGCATGTTGTGGCTATGATGAAAGCTGCAATCAGTGAAACTGAACCCATTCTTGTGTTCGTGAGTATAACTAAATATTATCCATCAGACTTTTGAGGAGAGGTTTTTTCGTTTATCTCTCATTTCTCTCTCTGTCTCTCAGGAACCCAAGATGACCCGCTCTAAGCTGAAGGAGGTTGTAGAGAAAGGATTTGTAAGTTGCTTTATTTTGTAAGAGCTTGCTACATTACACTGCTACATACTTCGTTATCAGTTTGAATTTTGCAGTAATTATATTACAGATGTATATTTTTTACTTTGTTTTCATAGGTCATTCCCTCTTGGAACATTTCACCCATTAAGACACCCACAGAGGTGAAGGTAACAGCAGAGTTTACCAGCAATCAAACATGTAGAAGAACAGGAGCAGACCGTTAAATATAGAATCTAATATTGAATGGTGTATGTATTTACAGAGGGGTCAACAGTTTGTGGATATTCCTTTAGAAGAGGAAGACTCCTCTGACGAAGAGTATCGGCCTGATGAGGAAGAGGAGGATGAGACAGCTGAGGAGGTTGGAGAGAATGATTTTTGGATCATTTGATGCACTCAGTGAATTTGTTGAGATTGTTTGTGTTTGCGATCGGTAGACTCTTCTGGAAAGTGACTTTGAGAACTCCTCATCTTCTCCACGGGGCAGTCGAGTGAACCTCCACGGATTAAACTCTGAACGTGAGGAGGACGCACCCAGCAGCTCCAGACTGGTGAGACACCTATAGATGGACATGCCAGAGCTAGAAAGTAATATAATAACTAATAGCTTTTTGTTGATTTTTAATTTACACTACCTTTCAAAAGTTTGGAGCCAGTAAGATCTTGTTTATGTTTTTGAAGTTTTTCTTTTTCTCACAAAAGCTGCATTTATTTGATCAAATATCAAATACACAGCCAGGGAATGTAAATCCCTACTATCACTACCAGTCGCAAACAACGCATCACACAATGTAGGCAGTGCATTCTTATCAACCTGCACACTTTGCCTATGTCTGCTATACACTGCTTTCTTTTTCTATTGGTCTCTGGAATTGCCAGTCTGCTGTAAACAAAGGCGATTTCATTACTTCTATTATTAGTCATTCAAAGCTTAATCTCATGGCCCTAACAGAGACCTGGATCAAACCAGAGGACACTGCTACACCTGCAGCACTCTCCAATAATTTCTCATTTTCCCACTCCCCCCGTTTGACTGGAAGAGGTGGAGGTACTGGTCTGCTCATCTCTAATGATTGGAAATGTAATCCTTTACCATCTTTGGGTATCAACAGCTCCTTTGAATCTCATTCAGTTACTGTTACCTACCCATTTAGCGGCTAAAATGACATACTACCAAAACAAAATTAACAATTCATCTAACTCTCGCATGGTTTTAAAAAAAAATGTCCTCACTTCTTTGTCCTCCTCCTCCCCCTCCTACTTCATCTCTAATAGCTGACGACTTTGCCATGTTTTTTATTAATAAAACATCAGTGCACAATTTTCCACACCACAATCAGTCAAGCTCATACCACCAATAAACTTACACTCATTTACTTCCTTCTCTTCACTCTCTGAGGCAGAAGTCTCAAAACTCATCCTTTCTAATCACCCTACTACTTGCCCGCTTGATCCTATTCCATCTCATCTCCTTCAAGCCATTTCTCCTGCAGTTGTACCTGCACTCACTCACATCATCAACACTTCCCTCCACACTGGTGTTTTTCCCTCATCATTTAGACAGGCTCGTATAACTCCACTACTTAAGAAACCCAACCTCAACCCATCTCTTTTAGAGAACTACAGACCAGTTTTCCTTCTTCCTTTCATTGCTAAATCACTTGAACGAGCTGTGTTCAACCAAGTCTCTGCATTGCTCACAAAGAACAACCTCCTTGACAGCAACCAATCTAGCTTCAGAAGTGGGCATTCAACTGAAACTGCCTTGCTCTCAGTTGTTGAAGCTCTAAGACTGGCAAGAGCAGAATCCAAATCTTCAGTACTTATCCTGCTTGATCTGTCCGCTGCTTTTGACACGGTTAATCACCAGATCCTCCTATCAACCCTACTGGCAAAGGGCATCTCAGGAACCACACTTCAGTGGTTTGAGCCTTACCTATCAGATAGGTCCTTCAAAGTATCTTGGAGAGCTGAGGTGTCCAATCACAACATCTCAGTACTGGGGTGCCTCAGAGCTCAGTTCTTGGACCACTTCTCTTCTCTGTCTACATGGCATCATTAGGTTCTGTCATTCAGAAACATGACTTTTCATACCACTGCTATGCTGATGATACTCAACTCTACCTCTCATTCCATTCTGATGATCCGACGGTAGCTACTCACATCTCGGCTTGTCTAACAGACATTTCTTACTGGATGATGGACCATCACCTTCAACTCAACCAAGACAGAACTGCTTGTGATTCCAGCAAACCCATCGTTTCATCACAATTTCACCATCAAGTTAGGCACATCAACCATAACTCCTTCAAAAACTGCTAGAAGCCTTGGAGTTATGATTGATGATCAGCTGACTTTCTCAGACCACATTGCTAAAACTGTCCGATCCTGCAGATTTGCTTTATTCAACATCAAGAAGATCAAGCCCTTTCTTTTGGAACATGCTGCACAACTCCTTGTTCAAGCTCTTGTTCTGTCCCGGCTGGACTATTGCAATGCCCTCTTGGCAGGTCTTCCAGCCAATTCTATCAAACCTTTACAATTAATTCAGAACGCGGCAGCAAGATTAATGTTTAATGAGCCAAAAATAATACACGTCACACCTCTGTTTATTAATTTGCACTGGCAACCAATAGCTGCTCGCATAAAATTCAAGGCATTGATGTTTGCCTACAAAACTACTACTGGCTCTGCACCCATTTACCTAAATGTATTACTTCAGACTTATGTGCCCTCTAGAAGCTTGCATCCTGCAAGTGAACGTCACTTGATTGTACCATCCCAAAGAAGCACAAAGTCACTTTTACGGACTTTTAAATGAAATGTTCCCTCCTGGTGGAATGAACTCCCCAACTCAATCCGAGCAGCTGAGTCCTTAGCCATCTTCAAGAATCAGCTTAAAATCCATCTCTTCCATCTTTATTTGACTCTGTAACTTTAGCACTCACTATTCTAATTATTTTTCTTTAAAAAAAATCTAATTACCTTTCTAATCTTTTTGTATTCTATTTTCTTTTAATTTATTATGCAAGTGTGTGTGTGTGTAAAGACATCTAACAGTAGTTTGCGCTATTCTTTTTCTATTCTATCTGTTTTTCTTTTTATTTATTATATTATTTAAAAGCCCTTGCTACGTGTACTGTTAAGCTAACTGAGACTTTTTATAGCACTTATATATCATTGCTTCCACTGTCCTCATTTGTAAGTCGCTTTGGATAAAAGTGTCTGCTAAATGAATAAATATCAAGGTAAATACAGTAGAAACAGTAATATTTTGAAGTATTTTTACAAGTTTAAACTATTTTCTATTGTAATAGGTTATATTTTAAAATGTAATGTTATTCCTGTGATTCAAAGCTGAAGTCTTCAGTGTCACATGATCCTTCAGAAATCATTCTAATACGCTGATCTGCTCAAGAGAGAAACATTTCTTCTTATTACAAGCATTGAAAACAGTTGTGCTATTTAATATTTTGTGAAAACTGTGATGCCTATTTTTCCAGGATTCTTTGATAGATAGAGAGTTTTAAAGAACAGCACTTGAAATAGTATTATTTTTGAGATAGTACTATTTTTAACATTCTAAATGTGTTTGGATCAATTCAATGCATCCTTGCTGAATATACATTACTTTCTTTCTATCCTCCGATTAGTTTTTGCCCTGAAATAGCTTTATGAAAATATTACCTTTTTTTTTTCAATTAAATAATCTATAACTTTAACCTAACAGCAATTGTTGCTAAAAAGATTCAAAATGTTTCATGCCAGAAGCAGAATACGTCATAGATTAAATTAGAGATTATATTAAAATACCTTTTAAACTCTCAAAAACAAAGAAACATTAAAAAAAGAACATGTATTTTTACCCATTTTTTTTACCCAGAGCTTTTGCAGATCCAGGCACCTGACAGTGGCTGTCACCCCAATGGGACCCCCACCAGCTCCAGCGGCCCCCTCCAGGGCCCCACCAGAGTGCAGCTTCTTAGAGAAACTCCATGCGGTGGAAGAGGAGCTGGCCATCGGCCCGGAGTCATATCAGGTCTCACTTCACTACTGCTGTTTATATAGGTTCCAAGTCATTGTTCATTGGGTTGATGGTCAAACCAAAACCAAAAATCGAATCAGGCTTTATTATGTTACGTAACTTAACGTTGCTATACTACTGTCGAATTTCTGTTTTAGAGGGAAACCAGTCTCATTGAATGGCATTGCAAACAAATGATCAGACCAGGTGGCCTTTATTCCATTTATCTTATGCACTCAGTTCCCCAAAAAAGCTTTAAATTTATAAGACAATAGATTTACACTACAAAATTTGGGGTCAGTAAGATTTTTTTATGGTTTTGAAAGAAGTCTCTTATGCTCACCAGTGCGGCACTTATTTGATCAAAAATACAATAAAGGAAAATGTTAATAAAATTTAAAATAGTTGTTTTCTATTTGAATATTTATTACATTTGATATTACATGTGATTCAAAGCTGAGTTTTCAGCATCGTTACTTTTGTCTTCAGTGGCTACGTTTTCATGCACAATATTTGGTTCAGTCAGACTGAATTCATTCCGATTGATGAATCTGATTGTAGTGTTTACATGAATGCTAAATAAAGTGATCTGGTTGATGTGCGGGTTTAAATGTCACAAGCTTCAAATCGAAATAGATTCTTTTCTACATATGCACTCTGCACAAATATAGAGTTTCTCACTGTTTGCACATAATAACCACTTTCCCACACAGTTTCTTCATTTGTTTTAACAGCAGAATTAATATTTATCCATTTACGTGTCATTGCGTTATTTCGGCGTCATTGCACAGTCAGTCCTTTCAGTTTCGTGGTTCAATCTGATCGAGTGTTTACATGCACTCTCAGTTGTTTTAGAAGAGGAATAAACCACCCCCTTCAATCCAGTCAAGCTCTATCGGATTGATTATGGTGTCAATCCAATCACAGATGGATTAATCGGTTGCATGGAAATGCAGCCACTGTCACATGATCCTTCAGAAAATAAAAATTCTTATCAATGTTGAAAAGACTTGAGCTGCTTAACATTTTTGTGAAAACCCTGATTCCTTCCTTTTTCTGGATGATTTTTGTAATGTTTTCATTGTCAAACATTAGTGGATCACGTTTGTAGTTAATGTGATTTGACTCTGCTAATTCTAATGTTTCTTTAAAACTGACTCTGTCTTTGGCATTAGAGTCTCAGTAGTGCTAATGGAGAGGAGAGTCTGATTTCATTTCGCACACGATCCAAGCGCCCACTGAGAGACGTCCCTCTGGGGCGCCTGGAGGCGGAGCTACATGCTCCTGACATCACTCCAGACATGTATGAGTTAGGCTCCGCCCCTGAGGACAGAGAATGGTCGCAGTGGCTGCAGGGCCTCATGACTTCAGATATGGAGAATGAAGGTACAGACAGGCTGAAATACTTACCATGAATGTGCATCATCATGTGTTTTTCTCAAAAACTCTAATTCTCTTGCAAGAGGAGGGTGATGATGAAGATGACCCGGAGTACAATTTTCTGGCTGAAATTGATGAGCCTGATGTGGAGGACTATAGGAACGACAAGGCAGTGCGCATCACCAGTGAGTTCATTTGAGAGAAATGATTGGCAGATCATCTGTGCTGTTTTTTTTTTATATAAATCACCTTCTTTTATTTGTTACTCAGAAAAGGAAGTCAGTGACTTGATGGAGGAACTATTTGACACAGTAAGGATTTCAATTTATATCTTATATTCTGGCACTGATCACTAGGGCCCCATGACTTCATGTTCATGTTCAGTTCACAGTTTTTAAAATCGATTCTTTACATACTATTTTGGATTATTAATATCGAATTAAACCATTAAAATTTAATTGGGGAAAAAAAATAAAAAGCTTTCAGAGGCCCTACTAATCGATGAGTCAAAAGTAGTTCAAGAACCTCCTGAATCAATAACTTTTAACGTGTGTCTGTTTTGTCTTTGTGCTGAACCTGTTCTCCATCACCTGTAGCTTCAGGATGAATTAGGGAGTCAGGAAGCAGAAGGACATGAGGAAGAAGAGGAAAAAGAGGAAGAGGAGAGTCCCCTGCAGGAGCCGCCTGGCATTATGGAGAATATTCAGTATGTGCATCCATCATTTCACAACCATCACATCATGTGTGTAACTGATACTGTATACAATTGCACTCTAAGGTGAAATGTTTACTATGTTCAGGTACCAGGATCCATTAGCAGATGTCTTGGAGCAGCGATACCGTACGGTGCGGGAGCAACTGGCGGCTGTGAGGAAACGGAAGGCTCTTCTGGAGAGTAAAGGAGTGTCTGTAGCTCCCCCCTGTCCTCAACACCCCTCCAGTCCCATAACATCCTTGACCCTGAGCACGGCTCAGAAGCTACAGCTCCAGCAGCAGATCCAGCAGGTCTAGAACGACTGATGCTTCCATTCGATCAGTTTACAGAAGTGCCACTAACATGCTTTTCTCCACTGAGTTTTCCCTTTGACTTCTTTATTACATTCTTTATGTGTTATGGGCGTTTTTATTCATGGCTTTTTCAATAGCTGTGTTGTTTATCCTGCAGCACGTGCAGCTCCTCACGCAGATGAACATGTTGTGCAGTTCAGTTAAAGGTCTGGAGACAGAGGCTTCAACAAGCAGACAGTTCTTGGTGAGACATGCACACATATTAAAGAAACACCCTATGATGTGCACAGATATATGCTGATTCTCTCTTTTTTGCATCGTACTCTCTCAGTTGGAGCTGCAGATGTTTGCCCAGCGTGGAGAAAAATCCTGCGATCCAGTAGAGCATGGCTTCACCAGCATCTTCAAAGCCTGCAACCTTCAGGGTGCCATTTCTCTTCTGGAGGAGCTAGATCAGTCACCCAAAGCGGACCCTGCGATTTCAAGTCCACGTTTCCCTGGTAATTTATCTAAATGTGCTTGTCCTTGCATAATTTCCATATTTCCTTCACTGTCTAAAATCCAGATAGTTTTGGTCAGTTGAAGGCAAACCACAGATTCGAATCTTTTGCTTTATACTCAGCGTCTGATTCTAGAACGTAATTGAGAAACAAAAATGCACTATTGCACACTAAAGTTAAAAATATATATTTTTTGTCAATTGTAAATGTAAACTTTCTAGCATTAATCTTTTTACTCTGCACGTTTTATTGTGTAGGATGTCAGTTTCCTGCTCCTTTGGCCTGGCTCATGGCGACGCGACCGGTGTTTCTCTACCCAGAGCTACTTCCTACAGTCCAGCTGCGTCCTTCTAGATTCAAAGGACAGTTTACTCCAGCAGAAGATTGGTACTGCAGACATGCATCAGCCTGAATCATTGCACACTCTTATAAAAGATACTCAAGCCACACTGTTTTTCTCTACCTCAGTCTTGTTGTTCTAGGTCATAAGCACTTAAGAAGTACCTTACACCCGCTGCAGATGACTTGTCGCTATCTGCTTGCTGCTAGGAGCTTTATAAGTTTAAAATCACACATCCGTGATGCATGTCATAAGCCCTTTCCCAATGTCATCAAGGTGAGTGAATGAACAGCAGGAATCCTGATGATTTGAATTCCTGCAGAAATGACTAGATTTCACCCGCAAAAATACACTGAACAGTGGGAAATGGGACTGCACCCTTTTTTCTTGTTTTTTAGACCTACTTTGTGACGGGAAAATGCCCTCCAATGCCCTTGGCCTGTAAGAGGGTCGTTCCTTTGGACCAGCGCCCCCCGGTGGAGAGAGAAAAGAGCCTCATGCCTGATTGGCTTTCGGTAATAACTGCCCGTAATCTAGCTCTGTTTTTGTCATTTCAGTCCTTCTGTTTTTCATTTACTGCTCCTAAATGGTAAACATTTGATTAATGTGTAATATTTAACCTTTCTCTCTTGTAGAAAAACCTGAAGCGCATTTATGAGCTTGTAATAATGTTTAACCGAGGATCTGGAAGCCTCCAGACTAGCAGCTCGACAGAAGAAGCCAGCGAGTCTGCAGGTCTAGGAGCACACTACAGCTTCTCTCCAGGCATGCGTTACCCTCCCAGCCTTCCTGAGGACCTTGCTCAGACTCTTGAATCTTCATCTATGAGCTCCTGCAAAAACAAAAAAGACAAGACTGTTAAATCCACCAAGCCTTTAAAACCTCCCCCGTCAGCCGAGGAAATAGAAGTGGTTCTCAGCCAGCTACCAACCCTTTTACCAAAAACTAGCACTGTTCCAACTCCGTCACATTCAGAAACTTTTCATCTCGTACCAGTTCTGAGGCCAGAACCGAATTCATGCATGTTTGGGAACGGAGCTACGAATGCTCCTCTAAAGAGAGCGATCATAGTATGTAACGTTTCAAACGTGCCTCCGATGGGACGAAACCCAGGTGGAGATGTTGTCACTTTAGCGCCTGCTCCAGTTGCACCTGAACTGAGCTCTTCAAGGACTGTTCCTGTGAAAAATGCTGTGGAAACACCAATGGGTGTTTCTGGTTCTCCACCGAGAGCTCAAGTTTGTGCATCCCAGGGGGACGTGATCATCACGTTACCTGCTGCTTTGGCACCAGAGCTGAATCCCTGTTCTTCAGGGCATATAACTGTGAATCAAACTGCACAAATAGTCACCTCTAATGCTCTAATTACTCTTCAACCACCTACGGTTCCCGACAGCTTAAATTGTCCCACCACCATCATAAAGACATCCACAGCCAACGCCCCATCAGCTAAAGATAGTCAGCGCTGTGGCACTCTGCTTAAAGTATCAAGGGATTCTGCTGGTCCAGCTCAAATACATCAAACACCTCTAAATCGGTTTCTTCTCCTTCCTCCAGGATATGTGTTTGCAAGCAGCAGCCTTGGACAAGATCAAACCTTGAAAGGTTCATCAGCTCTGAAGAGCACAGAGATGAAACTCAAGAAGCCACAGAGAACTCCAGACATTCTCTACAGCACTGATGGGCCACAAGGAGGTCCAGCACAGATCACATCCGTTCATGAGGCTGCTTTTGAGTGCTTAGATGAAACCGCTGCAGCAGAGGAAGAGCTGAATAGTGATGATGGAGGATCGATTGAGAATGAGGTGGAAGAGTGGGGTGAGAAAGACCCCAGAGAGCTGTTTCTCACACTTTCTGAATCCTCCGGGAGCCCGACGCCCAGCATTGAGGGAGAAGACACTGACATGGAGATGGTTTTGGGCAGGAGAGAGAAACTAGAGGAGCAGAAATCAAAAGAAAGGCAAGGCAGCAATAGGCTGAAAGGGGAGGAGAAGGAAACGACTGGAGATGTTTCAGACGTCCTGTCTGTGCCAGAACTACAGGTCAGATCATTTTTTATGCTCTTATGAGATATTTAAACTGAATACTAATTATCTATTTTTTTTCTTTAACTGTAACACAAAACATTTTCATATTCTCATGCAAAAATACTAATTATATCATTGGTATTTCATTTTATAATAAAAAAAAAATTACTATTGCCAATTATTTTTATTATTCTATTTATTATATTATATAAATTGTTCTATTAAGTTTAAGTATTTAAGCGTCCTACTGTATCTCTTGGGAATTACAAAAAATATTGTAAAATGTCTACATAATAATGTTATAATGGAAGTTGTTGTCATGAAATTGTGTTACAATGCAAAACAAAAGCTTTAAAAAAAAAAATATTAATCTTTAAAAATAATCTCTTAAGTTTTTCTTCAGGGGTAAGATATGAACATGTCTAGTTTTCATACGCTTCACCCATTAATAGCAGTTCTCGTTCATGCATTTTGTATTTATGAGATGTTAGATTAACCTTGTCATTGCACACACCAGAAAACCATTGAGAAATTCTCACATCTGACCACAAAGATGAGATGTGAAAGAGAAGGAAGTTCAGATGATGGAGAGTCAGACTATCAAGCTGCAGGTCAGTTCAGTTATTATGAAGGAGTCCAACAAAACATTAGCTTTAATAGTGACGCAGACACATTTATTTATGTCCTTTTAAATCTAAACTGAGTGAATGTGGTGCTCACAGGATCTGTGGAGATTCCTTTGGTCCTTTCTGATGACGATCCTTACAGAGACGCTAAAGATATCGCCTTTGCCCAGGCTTACCTGGAGAAGGTAAGAAATATTTAGATGCGCGCACATATTAATACTCGTTTTTATGTCATGACAGGTCCATTTTTTTGTCTCATATTCTGTGTGTCTGTCTGCAGGTCTATGAGGTGCTGCAGACGATGCCTGGGAAAGTGCACGAGTTCTTGAGCGTTCTCTCCGAGTTTGAGAAAGACCCAGAAAGTCGCACCTCACTGGAGCTGCTGAAGAGACTCAAGCCTGTGCTGAGCGACTGGCCTGAGCTGCTTCGAGATTTTGCTGCCTTCCTGCATCCGGATCAAGCCAGAGAGTGTGGCCTGGTAGAGCACAGTTAACAATACTCACATATTCATGGAGCACACAATCATACAGTTTCATGGTACAAACGATGCTCTTCTTACTGTGTGGCTTTAGCTGGCGGAGCAGCAGGCGTTCGAGCGCAGCAGACAGTTTCTACGCCAGCTGGAGTGTACTTTTGGAGAGCAGTCAGATCTCTACAGAAAAGTGGTGCACATTCTACAAGGAGGTCTTTCACAGGATCTTTCTGACTTCAGAGAGGTATTTGAATAGGACGTCATCGGACAAGCAGTCCTTTCTTATTATTCTGGTATTTGAGCATCTCTTCTGTTTTTCAGACAAAAGCTCAAATTACATTGCTGTTCCGTGAACACGCCGATCTGCTGGAGGAATTCTGGGAATTTTTTAAGCAGCTATACCCACAAGTGCAAGATGAGGATTGTGCAGACAATGTGGAAACCAGTGAGGGCTTGGAAGAAAGCCATGCATGTCAACCAATCAGAACGGTCTTACCAGATCAAACAGTGGAGCCTGTCAAAACAGCCAATACACACGAAAGAAAAAGAGACGAACAGGTTCTGGTAGCAGCTTCTACTCTTACAGTTGACTTTTCAGTGTCTATAAAGATCTCAGAAAAACCTAATTGTGTGCATACCATGTAATTGTAATGGCAGTTTTATTCTGACGTTTTATCACTGTCTCTCTCAGATGGCAGAAACAAAAAAGAAGAAGGCAGACAAAAACAGTGTGGCAGCAGAGTCAAAACAGGAGGCAGCTGAATCGTCTTCAGTGGACAGACAGCTGTCTTCATTTAATGCCACAGGAAGCTCAGTCTGTGCCAAGAATATCTCTCGCACACCAAATGGGAAAAAAGTAGTCCTCTGGACCAGGTTAGAAATGTTGTGCCACATTAGTTCCCTGTTGATCATTTAATTTTAGAAATATGTACTTTGCTGTTATCAAGGTTGGATTGCAAAGAGCTTTTAAATTTCAGTTCAATTCCTGAAATTAAATAGAGATAGCAAACAGAATTTGAAATTCATCTGTAAGTGCTAAAAGATCATCACATATGGTCTTACTTTAAACCGGATGCTATATATAAAGAGAAATAGGTCCAGTAAGTGTGTTCTGTGTGTGTATTATGTGTTCAGTCTTTAAAAAGTTAAGAAAATATTTAAAGAAATTAATACTTTTATTTAGCAAGTTGGCAGTAAATTGATCTAAAAGTGCCAGTCAAGACATTTTATAATATAGAAGATTTAATTAAAAATAATTCTACATATCTAAGAATCCAGAAAAAAATGTATCACTGTTTCCACAGAAACATTGTGTTTTCAACACTGATAAAAATCAGAAATGTTTCTTGAGCAGCAAATATTAGACTGATTTCTGAAGGATCATGTGACTGGAGTAATGATGCTGAAAATTCAGCTTCGTATCACAGGAATAAATTACATAACATATTCAAATATAAAAATGGTTATTTTAAATTGTAATAATATTTCACATTTGTATTGTTTTTACTGTTTGTTTTGTTCAAAAATAAATTGTGAGCATAAAAGACTTCTTTCAAAAACATAAAAAAATCTTACCAATCCCACCTTTTGATCGATAATGTATCATGGAGTAAATCCATGTCAAGATTATTCCAGATTTGTTCATTTTTTGTTGCTGATGGTGGAGAATTAACATTTTTGTAACTATTTCCTTTAGTTAAAGACCAGTAGTTCCTTCTTCTGTTTTTCCATCTACAATTTCAGTCCTGTGGATTATAGCAAGTTCACATTCACAATAATTCACTGAAAGGAAGCCAAGGCTTCATTTCAGAATTTTACGCAGCCCTGTTTATTATTTATATCAGTATCTATCTAAATTGTGTAAATTTTGTGCACATCCCGATGAATGTAATTATGATTTGAAATGAATGTTTCTGTGTTTTGTTTGTGTGATTAAACAGGGAGGCAGACCGTGTAATACTGACCACCTGTCAGCAGAGAGGAGCCAAGCCGGACACGTTTCATGCCATTGCAGCCCAGCTTGGGAACAAAACAGCCAACGAGGTTTGCTTTCTTTCACATTCAGAGACTTTCACTCACAATGATCACGTCTATTTCACCCTAAACTCAAGAGAGTAAAATGTACTTAAAATCATTACATTCCTAGATGCAAAATACCATTTGTTTCTTATTTTGGGGTGAAATATGTTCTAGACAGGCTTCAGGATTGACTTCTGGAGCTCAAACATTTTCCTCAGCAGTGTGCAGTAACACTGCAGTCAGGTCGACCCTTATAAATCACATTTCCTTTTTCTCCTTAGGTTTTGGAGCGCTTTCAAGACCTCATTAAGTTGTTCCACAAATCCAGCATTTCACATCCCACAAGCCCATCGGACCCAGAGATCCAGTCCAGCACGATAGAAGATGAACCAGACTGACTTTAAAAATCTGTTGAACAATAAGACTAGAATGATGTGTGCAGGCCGGACCTGCCGCCTGACTTCAATTCACTTCAAATCCATTTTCCTGAGGAACTTGAACAAAAGAAACACCATTTAAGAAATTTGGGTAAAAATATATATTTATGATACTTGAGTTTAAAGGCATACACAGTCTTCAGACAGTATTAAAACGTGTAATTATTGGTTTTTCTACAGGATGTGATTAAAAAAAAAAAAAATTCTGCTTAAATCAACTGAAAGTGAATTGTCTTAATTATTATTAATATGATTTCATGATAATTATATGAAGGCTGCGCAAATCAAAAAATGTTTATGCGAAGGAATATCAAATAAATTAATTGTTTAATAAGAACAAGAGCGTTTTCTGACTGTAATTGTGCAATAAACAATCTCCCAAGAGGATCTCTGATTGACAGAGAAAGTCACCAATGAGCCTTTTACATCTCATCAGCTGTAGAATTACGAACCAATCATCGCTTGTTTCAGTGACACGTTGTGTTTTCATCCCGCCCCTCGCACATATACTAAACCGGCGGAAACCTCCCGGGTATGTGCGCTTTTGTTTTCGTTTAGTATTGGTTTCTTAGGAGGTTATTCTCTCGTCCTGCCTCGATGGATAACTTTATGTTGCGCGGTGTTTTATGTGTGTCAGCTCTGTGTGTGTTGAGCTCGGCAGTGCGTGGACGCAATGATGTGCTCGAGCTCAAAGACGAAGATTTCGAGTACATCGCGCCCGAGCACGAGACCCTGCTGGTGAAGTTTTATGCCCCATGGTGAGAGAATAATGATTCATTTGCACATACAGATATGCAGTTAAAAACTGTTTGGTGTAAAATAATAAAGAGAATGTCTGCATGCGTTTGCACTCAGTGCAGTGCTGCTGTGTGATGGAGGGAGCTGTCCATGGTACCTCAATATACAGCTGACTGTGCGACGCAAACACGGTCTTCATGACAACCTTTGTTCATTTGTATAAAGCATTGTAAGGGTTTAAGAAAAACATGAGTGCTGGGATTAGTAGAAATCGTTTTATTCATTGCCATATCACAAGTTAAGCGTTATTCTTCGTCGTCGTCGTCGTTTATTCCAACATTCCTGGAGTTCTTGATAGTTTTGCTGCTCTGTTTTCTTCTCAGGTGTGGTCATTGTAAGAAACTTGCTCCTGAGTTTGAAACTGCAGCTACACGACTAAAGGGAACAGTAACTTTATCCAAGGTCAGTAATTTACAGAAGACTGCAATTGAAGATATATTGACAGTGTGAAATGCTAAAAGTTAACACATACAGTAATGTCAATGTTGTGAACCACAACAGTTTGCATGGATGCTCTTACAATAAAAGTCAATGGGCAAGGCATTGCATTAGGATAAATAGGTAACACTTTACAGTAAGGTGTCATTTGTTAACATTAGTTAATGTAGTAACTAACAATGAACAATGCATTTCAGTATTTATTCATCTTTGATAATGGTAAATGGACTGCATTTATATAGCGCTTTCAACAGACCACATGGCCATCCAAAGCGCTTTACAAGTTGCCTCACATTCACCCATTCACACACTCATTCAAACACCGACGGCGGTGTCAGCCATGCAAGGCGCCATCCAGCTCGTCGGGAGCAGCTGGGGTTAGGTGTCTTGCTCAAGGACACCTCGACACTTGGTCAGGTGGAGCCGGGGATCGAACCACCAACCTTTCGGTTTGTAGACAACCTACATGAACCACTGAGCCACTGCCGCCCGTTAGTTAATGTTAGTTAATAAAAATAGTTATACATTGTTTGTTCGTGTTAATTCACACTGCATTGAAATTAACTTTAACGAAGATCAGTAAATGCTGTGGAAGTATTGTTCATGCACTCACTATTTAGACATTCAATATAGTCACAAACACTGTGATATTTTAATTTTTTACCTTATTTAGTTATTTGAGTATGCAGATTATTTGAGTCTTTCCACATCTGTCATTAATCATGACCATATAGGGTGGTAACTTTTATGTGGAATGTGCAGATACCAGAAAAAGCAACAGCTAATTACACAAGTTCATCTTTCTAAGGATTCAAGATAAAAATACTGAGAAAATCACCTTTGAAGTTGTCCAAAAGTTCTTAGCAATGCATATAACTAATCAAAAAATAAGTTTTGTTACATTTACGGTAGGACATTTGCAAAATATCTTCATGGAACATGATCTTTACTTAATGTCCTAATGATTTTTGGCATACAAGAAAAATAAAAACATTGTACCCATACAATGTTTTTTTTTTTTTTTTTTGCTATTACTAAAAATATACCCCAGTGACTTGAGACTGGTTTTGTGCGGGGTCACATACATGAAAGAAAAATGCAAGTTTCACATTTCTGCTTTTTAACCTTCTATCAGTGTTACTTTAATATTATTATTGAGATATAGTTTTTATTCATGGTTTAAATGTTTTTATTTCCCTTTTTCCTTTAATTATTCCTGTGGTAATTTGATCATGTTGATAGTTTTGAACCTGTAATATTCCTTTAATGGAAACTCATCTTAGAGTTCAATGTATAGAGACCTCACGTGTTATAGTAATGTTAATAGGGGATTTAGTTGAGATTGATGTGTGACAGTCTTTGTTCAGGTGGACTGTACTGCTAATACAGAGACATGTAAGCGCTATGGGGTCAATGGATACCCAACACTCAAAATATTTAGGAACGGACAGGAATCATCATCATATGATGGCCCACGCTCAGCTGGTATGTTACAGTGCCATTTTTAATGATGTATGCCATAAATACAATAACTGATTTGCTGGTGATGTCATTGTGGGTATATCATTTTCCAAACAGATGGAATCGTGAACTATATGAAGAAACAGGCCAGGCCTGATTCTGTGCCTCTGCATAGTGAGCATGACCTGGAGAACTTCATCAACAACTTTGATGCCAGCATAGTTGGTAAGTGCTCTAGTTGGCTCTAAACCTTGTTTGTTATTCATTCTGTAGATTTAAAATATGTAATGAAGATTAATGAATATGAAGTAAAACATAATAAATGCAGTAAAGATGGTTGGATAGAATATAGGTAGATAGTGCATATATTTTATTACTAATGTCTTGTATTTCCTTTCGTCTGTCCATATCTAAGGATTCTTCTCAGGAACTGACAGTTCTCAACTCTCTGAGTTTCTCAGAGGAGCAAGTTTGATGAGGGAGAGTTTCCGTTTTGCCCACACCACAGACCTAGAGCTCGGAAAGAAATATGAGGTCAAATTCGAGTAAGCAAGGGGTGGGAATTCAACCTTTATGAGCATAAGAGAAAACTTAAAAACATTCTTAGTGTGCATTAAAGATGTCATTTGATGCTGCTAAAAAGAAAATTATTTGGTGTAATGAAATGTTTATGGTAAGGTTAAAAAAAAAAAAACATAATTTTCCACATACTGTACACTATTGTTCCTCCTCTATGATAAACCTTCTGAAATGCGTTGATTTTTTTTTTTAGACACTCATCGGTCTGAAAAGTGAGGTGTGCTCTGATTGGACAGCTACCCATTGCATTGTAATTGGCCGAATACCTCAAGCATGTGACAGAAATGTTTTGCCGCTTAACATATTGTGATCCCTTGTCTGGCTGGAGTGATGGGAAATAAACATAAAACCCATTATCAAAATGATTTCTAGTCTCCTCTTTTGGAAGGCCAAACAAAGTAGTTTCGCTTTCTCAATTAAACCGCATCACACACCGTGGCCTTGAGTGAGCGGAGGCAGGCTTCAGTGAGCGGAGGCTGGAGGCTTAGAGTGAGCGGAGGCTGGAGGCTTAGAGTGAGCGGAGGTGGGAGGCTTAGAGTGAGCAGAGGCCAGCTTGAGTGAGTGGAGGCTTCAAGTGAGCAGAGGCTTAGAGTGGGCAGAGGCTTCTAGTGAGCGGAGGCTTGTAGTGAGAGGAGGCTTAGAGTGAGCAGAGGCTTAGAGTGGAGGTTTAGAGTGACCGGAGACCAGCTTGAGTGAGCGGAGGCTTCGAGTGAGTGGAGGCCAGCTTGAGTGAGTGGAGGCTTAGAGTGGAGGTTTAGGGTGACCGGAGACCAGCTTGAGTGAGCGGAGGCTTCGAGTGAGCGGAGGCCAGCTTGAGTGATCGGAGGCTCAGAGTGGAGGTTTAGAGTGACCGGAGACCAGCTTGAGTGAGTGGAGGCTTCGAGTGAGCGGAGGCCAGCTTGAGTGAGCGGAGGCTCAAAGTGGAGGTTTAGAGTGACCGGAGACCAGCTTGAGTGAGCGGAGGCCAGCCTGAGTGAGCGGAGACTTAGAGTGGAGGTTTAGGGTGACCGGAGACCAGCTTGAGTGAGCGGAGGCTTCGAGTGAGCGGAGGCCAGCTTGAGTGATCGGAGGCTCAGAGTGGAGGTTTTTATAGTGACCGGAGACCAGCTTGAGTGAGTGGAGGCCAGCTTGAGTGAGCGGATACTTAGAGTGGAGGTTTAGGGTGACCGGAGACCAGCTTGAGTGAGTGGAGGCTTCGAGTGAGCGGAGGCCAGCTTGAGTGAGCGGAGGCTCAGAGTGGAGGTTTAGAGTGACCGGAGACCAGCTTGAGTGAGCGGAGGCTTCGAGTGAGCGGAGGCCAGCTTGAGTGAGCGGAGACTTAGAGTGGAGGTTTAGGGTGACCGGAGACCAGCTTGAGTGAGCGGAGGCTTCGAGTGAGCGGAGGCCAGCTTGAATGAGCGGAGACTTAGAGTGGAGGTTTAGGGTGACCGGAGACCAGCTTGAGTGAGCGGAGGCTTCGAGTGAGCGGAGGCCAGCTTGAGTGAGCGGAGGCTTAGAGTGGAGGTTTAGAGTGACCGGAGACCAGCTTGAGTGAGCGGAGGCCAGCTTGAGTGAGCGGAGACTTAGAGTGGAGGTTTAGAGTGACCGGAGACCAGCTTGAGTGAGCGGAGGCTTAGAGTGGAGGTTTAGAGTGACCGGAGACCAGCTTGAGTGAGCGGAGGCTTCGAGTGAGTGGAGGCCAGCTTGAATGAGCGGAGGCTTAGAGTGGAGGTTTAGAGTGACCGGAGACCAGCTTGAGTGAGCGGAGGCCAGCTTGAGTGAGCGGAGGCTTAGAGTGGAGGTTGAGTGAGCGGAGGCCAGCTTGAGTAAGCGGAGGCTTAGAGTGGAGGTTGAGTGACCGGAGGCCAGCTTGAGTGACCGGAGGCCAGCTTGAGTGAGCGGAGGCTTAGAGTGGAGGTTGAGTGACCGGAGGCCAGCTTGAGTGAGCGGAGGCCAGCTTGAGTGAGCGGAGGCTTAGAGTGGAGGTTGAGTGACCGGAGGCCAGCTTGAGTGAGCGGAGGCTTAGAGTGGAGGTTGAGTGACCGGAGACCAGCTTGAGTGAGCGGAGGCTTCGAGTGAGCAGAGGCCAGCTTGAGTGAGCAGAGGCTTAGAGTGGAGGTTTAGAGTGACCGGAGACCAGCTTGAGTGAACGGAGGCTTCGAGTGAGCAGAGGCCAGCATGAGTGAGCGGAGGCTTAGAGTAGAGGTTTAGAGTGACCGGAGACCAGCTTGAGGGAGCGGAGGCTTCGAGTGAGTGGAGGCTTAGAGTGAGCAGAGGCCAGCTTGAGTGAGCGGAGGCTTAGAGTGGAGGTTTAGAGTGACCGGAGACCAGCTTGAGTGAGCGGAGGCTTCGAGTGAGCAGAGGCCAGCTTGAGTGAGCGGAGGCTTAGAGTAGAGGTTTAGAGTGACGGAGACCAGCTTGAGGGAGCGGAGGCTTCGAGTGAGTGGAGGCTTAGAGTGTACACAGAGCTGAGGCTTTGAGTGAGCGGAGGCTTAGAGTGACTGGAGGCCAGCTTGAGTGAGCAGAGTTGGGAGGCTTAAAGTGAGTGGAGGCGGGAGGCTTAGTGAGCAGAGGGCTGAGGCCTTGAGTGAGCGGAGGCGGGAGGCTTAGTGAGCACGGAGGCCGGAGGCCTAGAGTGAGCAGAGGGCTGAGGCCTTGAGTGAGAGGAAACCAGCATGAGTGAGCAGAGGCCGTAGGCTTAGAGTGAGTGGAGGGCTGAGGCCTTGAGTGAGAGGAGGCCAGATTGAGAGAGTGGAGGCCTAGAGTGACCAGAGGGCTGAAGCCTTGAGGGAGTGTATGCCGGCTTGAGCGAGCGGAGGCCGGCTTGAGTAAGTGTATGCCGTATTGAGTGAGTAGAGGGCTGAGGCCTTGAGTGAGCGGAGGCCAGCTTGAGTGAGCAGAAGCCGGCAGTTTTGTTCACTTTGGTACCATAAACAATTTTGGTACTTTGTCTGGTGGCCACTTGATGTCCAGATTAAAATCGAATTCCTGGAGCAAAACCAGTTGAGAACCAAAAATGTGTTAACCCTTTCCCTGCAGGTCCGTGCTTCTGTTCCGACCCCCCAGACTGAGCAGTAAATTTGAGGAGAGAGTGGTTCACCACACAGGACCCCTGTCCATCACAGACCTGCGCCGCTTCATCAGAGACAACATGTGAGCCCACACTGACACAACACA
The DNA here is from genome assembly GCF_003368295.1 of Carassius auratus. NCBI lineage: Eukaryota > Metazoa > Chordata > Actinopteri > Cypriniformes > Cyprinidae > Carassius > Carassius auratus. Next base: position 828,198 of record NW_020527496.1, on the reverse strand, counting down.
CACCCTCACATCACACACAGCACATGCTGAGATCATTGCTTTTGCTCTGTAGTTTTGGACTCTGTCCTCACCTGACCAAAGAGAACAAGGATTCATTGAGGAAGAGGGATTTACTGACGGCCTACTATGACTTAGATTATCTTCGCAATCCCAAAGGCTCCAACTATTGGAGAAACAGGTGAGTCTTTTATAGTAAATATATTTGCTCACTTATTTTAGTCATTTAGTACTTACCTCTGTCCCAATTGCATTTAGAGTGTTGAAGGTGGCATCTAAGTTCAGTTCTCAGGCCCTGCTGTATTCTGTGGCAAACCGTAATGACTTTCTGGAGGAGCTGGAGGATGAGTTCGGTCTGGGGGCATTGGACACTACTGAGCTGCCGTTTGTCACCATCAGGACAAGAACAGGAAACAAATACACCATGCGAGAGGAGTTCACGTGAGTACAACTTTGTACAAACGCTTCATTATGTGAGGATCCTGTTTGCAGAATTTGAAGGAAGAGATTAAACATGATTTGATATTATAAATGATTATCTTAACTAATTAGGACATCTAGAGAAAAGTTATTATAAATTGTAGTCATAATTCACATTATTGCTGTTTTCACTGTGTTTTTGATCCAATAAATTCAGGCTTGCTTAGTATAGAAACTTTCTTCAAAAATATTTTACAAAATCGTACTGACCCCAAACTTTTGAACGGTAGTGTTCAACACATTAGTAAGATTATCATTATATTGTTTGAATATAGTACTAGCTGTGTCCCATGATGTACATCAACACATTAAATGCTTAAATCATGTCTGGTTTTAATTGTAAATATGGTCCCTCCTCAGACGAGATGGCAAGTCTTTAGAGAATTTTCTAGAAGACTATTTTGCTGGGCGACTGAAGCGTTACGTCAAATCAGAGCCTGTGCCAGCCAAAAACAATGCAGCCGTCAAGGTTAGTGAGACACGCGTGTTTAATGTGCTCGATTGTTTCATTCGGTCTTCATTAACAGTCTGGTATCAAGCGTTAACACAAGTCGATGTCTGCGGTCAGGTGGTTGTGGCAGATACATTTGAAGAGATCGTCAATGACCCAGAGAAAGACGTGCTTATTGAGTTTTATGCTCCGTGGTGTGGCCACTGTAAAGAACTGGAGCCCAAATATAAAGAGCTTGGAGAACAGGTGAGTTTACAAGACATCAGTGTGTCTTCATCTCTGTCTGAATCACTTCTCATTCTGTTTTTCTGATTTCTGTCGTCTCAGTTATACAGTGATCCCAATATTGTAATCGCCAAGATGGATGCAACTGCCAATGACGTCCCACAGGGCTATGACGTGCAAGGGTATGTACCATATTCACATCTTATCAAATGCATTATATTCATTGTAGCTAGCAATTATTGCCTTTTTGTTATTCTTTTGCAGATTTCCTACGATCTACTTTGCAGCTGCTGGCCGGAAAGATGAGCCAAAACGATATGAGGTATTGTTGATTTCCACGATGGCCATGCTTGCTATATCATCTGTCGTGTTCAAACTATATATATTTGTCATTTTCTATATTCAGTCTTTGAATTTTGGTTGTTTTCTGTCAGGGAGCCCGTGAAGTGAAGGATTTCATCAACTTCCTGAAGCTCGAGGCATCCAAACCTCTTGTTCTAAATGGAGTCAAAGAGGAGCTGTAAACATTAAAGGGAAAATTGGTGTTTGTTGGGGAACACTGTTCAGGAAGAGAGGAACAGTTGAGCCATACAGATCACATCAAATACATTGGCAACAATCAGTAAAATGAAACCAGTTGTATAGCACGCAAGGATCTAATGTTTATATTGTCCATGTGATAGAAAAAGTGCAGATTGCTGCTTATGTTGAAAAGCCATTTTTGTTGTTTAATCATTTTGTTCTTTGTTGCAGTTTGATTTTTTTGTGTGTGTGTGTGTTAATTTTGTTTGACATTTAAATGAAGCTCTCTGTTCAGTAAGCACTACTCACTGATGAGCAGAAAATGCTTGTTTTATATTTTTCAATAGTAAACACGCACATACACACCTCAGAGACATGTAGGACTCTCAAACAACTTAAGAAAAAACATTTATTAATTCTGAACCCTGGTTCCTCAACAGCTGTAAAGAAAAAAACAACACTCAACATTTAAAAAGAAAAAACTTCAAATGCATTCAAACGTATGATTTAGATATTCTATTCTTGCGCCTCTCTACCAGAAGAAATACTTTAAACGAGAAGAAAAACCTGGGCCCATACCAAACATAAAAAAGACATCCTAATTGTGGGTCTGTGGTAAACCTAGTAAAATCTCTCTGAAGTAATCTTGACACCAGAGGAACTGAGCAGGTTAGTGTCATTCTGACAAAGAGTGCAGGACTGATGATTGAGACAAAACACTGGTCTACTTGAGACAGAGACAGTTTCCTGATCTTCCCATTTCTGGTCTTTTCTAATACATGCACTGAAAGCTTGGCAGTCTGTCAACAAAGAAAAGTCGTAGACGATCCCAGCTTACTCTGAGCTTAAAAAAAATCCAAAATATACTGCCTTTTTCATGCAACAGCCTTTTTAAGGAAAGCCAAATATCTGGTTGTACAAAGGAGGGCACTGAATGACGATATCTCTGAGCTTTAAACGATCGATCAACCACACTTTAATATTCAACCATACATCACGTTATGAACTGATAAGATGTCAATTCATGACGCTCTTGTATGTGAACGTTACTTAAGCTTAGCGAACTAAAACAAACAGGACCAGAGAGTGAGCAGAGCCATCCTACAGGTATCTATCTTTAATTATAACTTCATTTTCTATGTGGAGGTTAGATTGGAACATCCCGTTTTCTGTACAGTGTTTCAGAGGTAAGGTTTTTGTTTCTCCACAGAGTGTTTTGTAGTCTCACTCTTTCCGTATTTAAACTTTAGTCTTGGTCGAATCTAAAATTGTTGGAGAAGAGTGAGGCTAGGCTGATGGACACACGACACACAACCCACCCCGCCCTGCCCTGCCCTGGTTCTTAGCGGATGGCTTTGACGGGACTCTTGAAGCTGGAGGCTGCCTGCAGCTGTAGCTGGTAAGCCATTGGGTGAATCTTGAAACCATAAAGCCTGGAAGAGGAGAATGACAGTGCTGAGAAACTGGATGATTTTAGAGATGTGAGAAAATCCATTTATACAGAGCCGCAGGTGAACGCCATATAAAAGAAGGACAAACCTGGGCACAAATTGGTTGGCAGGCCTCTTTGGCCGGTACTCAGGATGCACCATGAAGAGCATGTGGGGGAAGCCAGTGCCAAAATAGGCTCCATCAGTGTGATGGTGCCTGGATGACTTGGGTGTGTACACATCCATACACTTAGGGCAGTAGAGCTTCACCATGGCCTCACCAGGAATGTCAGAGAGCCCTAGAGGAAAAAAAAAAAAAAACAGACACTAGACTTACCTACTAAAACTGACACTGAGCTCATGTGATCCCTCGCCTGCACACAGACCTGCTCTACCAACATTATTTAGAGCTCTTCATCTCTTTTTAGAGCCCTTTATCTCATTTAAAGTCAAGATGAAACCAAATGTGTCAATGAGAATTTTAAAGAAAAAAAAAAAAGAAGTATGTTGACTATAGATTTTATCCACTGGGAAATGACTGGATTATTATAGTAGCAGCTGTTATTTAATAAATATGAAGCATTTTTACACTTTGTAATTCCCATTTTTATTAAAGGGATAATTCACCCGTAAATGGTCAAGTACTCACCTTCAAATGATTTTTTTTCCCCTCTGCTTAGTAAATAAACATTTGCTGGTCCCCACTGACTTCCAAAGTATGAGCAAGAAAAAAAAAAATACAATGGAAGTCAATGGGGACAAGCAACTGTTTGGTTTCCCACATTCTTCAAAATGTCTATGTTTGTGTTCAGCAGAAGAAAGAAAATCATACAAGTTAGGAAAGACCTGAGGGTAAGTACATGACAGGATTTTCATTTTTGGGTGAATTATTCATTTAAGGTGTGCATCTTTTTTACACTGAGTGCATTTGCATGCACATTCTTAACTTGGTTATGCTTTAGCTGACAGTGCACGTGCTCATTTATACACATTTTCCTTTATCAAGTTAGGTCATAAATAGCTTAAGCATAAACCAATTGTAACAGCTAGATTTTTGCTGTGTGCATGTTAACATGGTCACAGTCAACACGCCATCAGTTTATCAAATCATCAAATTCAGTCATAAGAACCGATTATCAACTGATACTAGAGAATTTTGCATTTTTGATTAAAGATTACAATAGCAAACATTATTTTTTTGAAGACAAATAAATGGGACACCCACCAATAGGCAGCATTGGCTGATTCTCACAGTAAACACGAGGACAATAGCCAAAATCTCCCTGCTGGTACTTCTCCAACTGGAAGAGAAAACAAGCACATCATACGTATGAAGCTGAAAAATCAATAATAACAGTCAATAAATAGATGACCCGGAGAAAACGTACCATCTGGGCAATGCCACGGTTAGTGAGGATATAGCGCGCATGTATCAGTCCATACAGCATCTCAGCAGCCTGCTCGATCAGGTCACTCTGGTTAGGGTTGTCCTCCAGCTCCTCATCTGACACACATACAAGAACACCATTACACAGCTAGGAAATCACACTGCTCACAGTTAAAACTAAACAAAATATGCCATTGTCTTCATATTTTGATTTCACGTTGACTTTAAAACGGGGAAATGCAGGTATGTTTTTAAGGTGTTGCACTTAAAAGCAAACGCATTCATGGTTTCTGGCAACATTGTTGACTTGACTGCACAGACACTATAGAAAGAGAACTGAACTCAGCTGATTCCGTAACGTCATCGTCTAGCTCAATGTTTTCTATTGTCCACTTACATTATCAGCCAACATTTTTCCTGTTTAACACTGTAAAGCTGCTTTGACACAACCTGTAATGTATAAAGCACTAGTCTATATAAATAAAGGTGACTTGACTTTATTTGCATCATTTTATTCATGCAAAATGTATTTTTGGGAATCATTTAGCTTTAGGAAGATAATGGCATACGTGCATACAATAAGGAGATGGCATTCGGCTGCTCCCTGGGAGGGAGATTCATGAGTTTGGTTAAAAGATCTTGCCTAGAACTAGTAATAAAACTAAAACTGGTTGCATGCACAGTCTAATGTGCAGAACCTTCAAGTCACAATGAAACAGAAGTAGCAACAGATCTGAAGGGTGAGACTTGGTGCAAACACAAAAAAGAAGAAAAAAAGAAATTTCACTAAATGCTGCATCAAACACTTTAGTGCTTGTGTTATTAAAAAAAAAAGAAGAATAAGAAAAAAAAAAAAAAAAAAGATCACTGACCAGGTTCCAGATCCAGGATCATGTCCAGGGCTTGTCTGTAATGGGGAACTTGCTCATTGAGTCCTGTAAGATTGAACTTGTCCTGAATGTAGTCCTCATCTACCTGTATGGACCAAAAAGAGATGTACCATATACCAACGTTAATTCAGACAACAGCACATCAATCTACTGTTCTCTACAATGATTACAATAACAACATTTGGATCATGACTCCTGCATCGATTCTAGCAAAACGTCAAATGATTCAGAGACAGCTTTCTATATAGAAAAGATTATGGCCTATGAATCAGTGACCCTCAAACTTAAATATAATAATCTCATGTTTCCCAGTTATACATTAAAGTGATAGTGGTAAAGGTGGTGTGTTTTGTCTTTATACATTTACACACAGTCTTACAAGTTATGCTGTCATCTCAGGAGGGTGGTACACAATCTCAACACTAAAACTCATTTCTAAATGGTTAAGCATACACCGTAACACTGGCAGGCCACCCTTGTACAGTCACACAAAATATGAGATGATCAGAAACGAATACAGACCTCACAGAAGAACTCGTTCCCCCGTAGACCACAAAACCAAGAAATCCACGACACTTCCTCTGAGCTACTCATGTTGGGAAACTAGAAAAGAGGAGAGCAACATTAAATTATACAAAGACTACAGCCATGTCTGCTCCAAAACAGGTAGCAAAGAACAAAAATAATAAGAATCACAAAGTTGCGCAAATATGTTTCAGGTAATGGTTAAGTAACGTTATATTTATTAAAATTGTATCGCGTCTTACTGTTTTCGCGTAACGTAAACAATTGATTGGCCAGACGCACGCTAACAACCTACTGCTCACTTAAAACAGAGCCAATTAAACACTTATGAACAACTGCATATATGTGTGAGCAAAATCTAATACACGTTTGTATCTTGAGAGATGCCAATGTTGTAGTTAAGCTTTTAAAAGATGAGTTTAGCATGCCGCTGCTAGCTAACGCTTATACGTAACGTTAGGCCGCAGCAAATTTACCGACTGTCTCTGAAATATGTCGACTGGAGAGAGTCCTCTTACATATGCAGATAACGAATTCACAGAAGTAACCCAAATCTTCGCACATATCGAAAGTACAATATATATTATTTGACATCGTAGCGATAAAAGCGCTGTCGTGTTACCTCAAGGATCTCCCGGGGATCGATGTTAGCCGCAGCGACACAACTGTACACTGATTGGAGGCTTCCGCTCTACGTACAGCACGTCACCACAAGGCAGGCCACTTCCGCTCAATGCGGAGCTTGTTGGAATTGTAGTCTTTATAAACAGATGGTTCCCCCCCTTTCAGGTAGTGTTTTCGCTACTATCTGGGTTAGGATAGTGGAACCAGTTATTCATATAATATTATGTTCACGCAATAAAATATTGGGGTCATCGAATAATAACGAAAAAATAACATTTTGGATTTATGTTAAGATATGCAAAAATAATATGAATTCTACAACGCATGGCTGTATTTTCCCTTCTGTGACGCGTATGTGGGTCAATCTAAAACGATGTATTTAGCAATGGTCATAGCAGTAATTGTTGTAAAGTGTGATGACTTTAATATAGGTGTACATTTGTGTAGCTAAAACAAATCAATGAAATGATGGACATTGATTGTATGCATAAAATATCATTATTGTTATTATCTTAATGACACCGTGATGGTGAAATGAAGTCAAACCACAGATCTTCCATTAAAACAAAAGATTTTTATTTAACTTTTTCTCTGTATACTTTTTTTTATTATAATAAGACACTTCTCTGCTTGTACATTGCTCCCTTGAACTTAAAAATAGCAACACCTGTGTGGGAATGTAAGTTGGGGCGGACAAACTCAGATGCATACCAATATACATACATGTGTGTATATCAAGGTTTCAATAATAACCTCAGGTACCTTGGTATAGTTAGAAGTATAATACAATCTCTGAGTATTTCAAGGAATACACATTTCTATTCAATATTGGTACATATAATGTGACCACATCAATGGTTTAGGTTTAAGAGGGGTGATAAACAGCACTGGAAGCCGATGGGAGAACAGCTTCTAATGAACAGACCAACAGAGCTGTTTCTGAGGACGAAACCATGCTTGGTAAAACATGTTCTAGAGAAGTCAAATAAATCCATTTTAGTTGTTTTCCTTATTAGGTAGAAAATTATATATATATATATCGATTTTAAGATTTTTTCCACTGCACTTCATTTGGATTAACATGTACACACGATCCTAGATAAAATAAACATCCTAATAGTGTCAGAAAAGGTGGGCAATTGGGACTCATGTTCGCCTTTCACAAAGCGTCCTATCCTCAAAAGAACACATTACATGTAGAGATCCGATATAAATTCACACATACTTTTTAAATGCCCTACTCACACATACACGTCATTTGAAAGCCCTACTTATTATTTCAAAGCTATTCATTAGACCAAGGCATTCCCAGAAAACAAACAAACCCCAACTTACACCATTAGGATACAGATGCTGGTCAAAATGAGGAGGGAACAATGCTTTGATCCGTTTCTTTTTAGACGTCAAGCATTTGCGGTTTTTTGTTAACCTGGGCTCAGGCTCCCTGGATGGGCAGGTTTTGTTTGACGTCAGGCATATTGCACATTGAACAAATGTCTCATTTTGTAACACTACTCAAAAAGGGCCACAGACTCCTTGGCATTGACTTAAGTCTCAATGAGATGACTGGTATATTGAAGATCAGTCCGAGGATGTAAGACAGTTGCTCATAGTTTCAAGACATTTTCTGGGGGACTTTGGAAATACACACTGGACTGAGAGCTTTTCTAGGTTACAGTAAAAAAAGGGGGTGAATCTCTAGACTCCCTAAAACTGGTAAGTGAATATAACAGTAGCACAATACTAATCATGTTCAATAACCTGGAACTGCAGTATGACACCTAGTCAAATAAGATGCCCAATATATAGCCATTCATTTGGAGGAGAAAAAAAAGCACATTGAACAATTTTTATCCTAGAGGAGATTTTTGGAGTTTACTGGCTTAATATACGTGCAAGACAAAAAATCTTTTAACGGATGTTCTCTAAAAACAAACTATGAAAAAAACATTAGAAAACCTCTGAAGGACCTTCAATTAAGATCACCATCTAATAATATAAACACGTATAATGTGCACTATTAGACTACAATTCCATGCGGAGGCCAAAACAGCTAATGAAACTATTTGAAAACCAATGCAAAGCAATGAGCAGAGAGAGCCTACAACTTAACAAGAAAAGAAAAAAAATACACCACATAATTCTGAAAAGTGGGCACTAAAGTGATATTCAAAAAAAAAAAAAAAAGACTGAGCATTGGTGTTATACTTGGTGGGCACAGTAATATGTGAGTTTGAACCAAAAATTAAGAGGGTTATATTTTAAAAAATGCATTTTAATGATCTGCTTTGCAGAAGAATTAGAAAAAAATATATATATCCTCACCTTTAAGAGGTTGAAAATGGAAAAATAACACAAGAAGGGGGAAAACAAATATGATAAATTTGTTCTCATTAAAAGAGCAACTTCCACAATCCAACATGTGATGTGAATACACAAGTACATAATATCAACCTTGGCCTTTCATATATATACTTCAAGCCACAAGTTCTTACACAAGTACACGTAACGTGCCCAGTATACACAAACTAAGCACATCTTTGTTAGGTTGATTGGTCATTTTATGCTTGTATATGCAAACATAAATGGGCCATATGGTCAAATGCATTTTTAGTCAGGATATATTTCCATTAAAAATGGGGTGTAATATGTAAAATCTCAGGATTTGTGGGAGTGTGAAAGGACAGTGTGAATTTCTAAGTAAGGGACAAAAAGGTATAAACCAAAAGAACTAGAATGTGTTCATGGTCTTAACTAATCTTTTATGATAATAAAGTATTAACATGTTAAGGGGGAAGATGTTTTACAGAAAAGAGTGGCCAATGATAGAGGGATGCATTTGAAAAATTTCCAAATTAAAAAAAACCAAAACATCACTTCCTATTCTTAGGAGAGGGCCAGTTGCCACGCCTCTCACCACGATTTCCCCCACCATTGCCAGCTCCACCGAACGCCCCACCAGCGCCAGGTGGACCCCTGGGGCCTCTTCCTCCTCCTCCTCCTCCACCACCACCACCACCACCGGCATTAACCCTTCTGTTCTGCCTCTCCATTCCAGGCCGCTGACTGGAGAAGCTTCTCTTGTTGGTGGCCAATTCTTTAGCGGTCATCTCTCTCTCGCCACCACCACCACCTCTTCCTGATGGATGGTGGTGATGGTGATGGTGGTGGTGGAAGGAATAGGGTTTACCACCTCCTCCACCCTCTCTTTCTCGAAACTCTGTGAAATCGCTGCTTTCGGAGGCTGTTTCCCATTCCTCGTTGGCCTGATCAGAGTTCTGGTTAGAGACGTCTGGAGATTTGGCACCCCCAGCTGGGTTATGGTTGTGATGGTGTTGAGGGTGCGACTGGGAGTTGCCCTGGTAGTGATGGTGGTGGTGGCTGTTGAAATTTTGGTTTCCACCCCCAAGGTTGCTGCTATTCTTATTATTGTTAGAAGTTGCAGACACACTGTGGTTTGCATTTGCAACAGCTGCGGTAGGTGCATTGGGAGTGCTATTGGTTTCTTGCAGGGAATTCTGCAACGGTGAAGAAGGCTGCTGCTGTTGTCCAGCTACGACTTCAATAATTCCACTGCTTCCATTTATACGGGCTGCATTCTCTCGCTCTTGTTTAAGTCTGCGGAATCTGGGAGGTTTGTCCTGCTGATGCTGAGATCGTCCGTGCCGTCTGCGACGAGGGGGGCGCTCAAATCCCCTGTTAGGGAAACTTCGTCCGTCAGGGGCAGACAGAGGAAGAGTCTGGATAGGAGTGCCAGAGGCATTTGATGGAACATTACTTGAGGACAGTGGGGCTCCAGCACTTCCATTCTCGGTGGAGCCCTGTTGGATAGCTGTAGGCACAGAGGAATTAGGTGCGGAGGGATTTGCACTGTGACTCTGAGACGGATTCTGGTCTGCAGCTTTCTTCTTGTCATTATTGGCTCCACGGCCTGTATCTTTAGGAAGTGGTGGCTGTGAGGATGTCAGATGCTTTCGCACAGTTGCAGATTTTGCAGACCAGCCATGAGAAGCGGAGCCAGGTCCAGATCTGTGTCCACCAGATGCTCCTGCACTGCCTCCACTTCTGTGGAGACCTCCTCCAGCACCTCCACCTCCACCACCACCACCTCTGCCACGTCTAGATGGCACTCCCCTTGGTGTGAACACTCTTGTCTGGGAGTTTCTGATTGGAGCTGAAGAAGAACCTATTGTAGGGTTCTCTCCTCCGATACCAGTCTTGGTGTTTGACTTGCGGTCTTCCTTGTCAGAGTGAGCAAGGTCACTCCCAGCACTATCGCTGCCTGTTTCAGATCCCCGTTGTCTTCTCCTCTTTGGCACCTCTTCATATTCAGAGCCTTCACTTCGAGTCTCACTTCGGTTTCTAGCACGCCCCGGATTCGGGTGAGAGCCCCCATGTCCATGTCTACCACTACCAGAGGATGCCTCTCGCTTGTATTCTTGATTAGAAGGTGCATGGTGGTAGCCACTGTTGTTAGCTGATCTATAATCCCTGCTGTTCCTGCCTCCTGCTTTCCCACGGCTGCCACCACCTACACTACCAGTGTAAGTGCCCCTGTAACCCCGGCCTCGGCCGTAGAATTCTCCTCGACCACGGTTGGATCGGCTCCCTCTGGATGAAGATGCATGGTAAATTGTGCTTCCTCTTTCAGCAGAATGCTCTCTTTCCCTCCTGGACTGGGGAGCTGAAGAGCCAGAATTCTGGATAGAGCTTTCTCCATTTTTGAATCCTTTACCTGTACCCCCAGGGTTACCTCGCTCCTTTCCACCAGTTCTGGGTTTATTTGATGAGACTGCATCTTCTTTCCCACCGAGTGCTGAAGCTGCTTGGGCCCCAGAGGCCGTTTCTTGTTTGGTTGCAGTCTGGCTAGCATCTATTTCTTTATCTTTACCAGAGACTCCAGTTATCTTTTCTCCTCCTCCTTCACCACCCTCTCTTTTCATCTCTTTAAGTACTGGTTTCTTAATAGGACCTGCCCGCTTAACTGTGGTGCCATCTGAGTGAGTAAAGGATTTGTTCTCAGGCCCCTGATTTGCAGATTCTTCAGTATTTCCACTCATTCCAGAGCCTGGAGCCTTTCTGTTATGAGTTGGGCCCCCACTTGCACTACTGCTACCAGGCCTCGGGCCCCAGTGTGTCTCAGTTTTGTGCTCCCGACTGCGAGGGTTGGATTTAGGGTGGTGGTGCTGCTGCAGAGAATGCTGTGGAGGCTGATTTTGCATATTTCCCATCTTCTCCTGTTTCCTTCCTGAAGCATGAGCAGATCCAGTATTATGTTCACTCGGTGGTGGTACCTGATTATGTAGTGACTGTTTTCCACTACCATCTTCTCTAGCTGAGGAAGATGATGATGATGAACAGGAAGGGGAAAGGGACAGCTGATGGAGTGGAGGTGAAGGGTCACTCTTTTTTGGCTCCCCCCTTTTTTCTCGCTCTCTGCCATTCTCTTGCTTATGAGGATGAAGGGAGAAGTGAGGGGCATGAGCAGGAGGACCATGGTGTTGGAGATGAGAGTTGGTCTCCAAGGCCGAGTGATCAGAACGGCCATTACGGTCATAATGGGGATGAGGAGTCCCCCAGATCTGGCTCTGTTGACTACCCTCCTGATGGCCAAAACCATGTAATGTCCCTCCACTACTGGCCCTTTGCTGCAGGTGGGAGCCCATTCTGGATCCATTGTCAGGGTAGTTACCGAAACCTCCTCGCCCACCCATAAAGGGCTGATGATGGGCATGGTGGCTAGCACCCTGGCCCCCAACTTGAATCCCAAGAGGTGGTGGGGTTTGGTTGGATGAGCCAGATGGAGAACTGGGAGGCTGAATGGGAGCTGTGCCTCCCTCCCGCATAAGTATTGGAGGAGTGTCACTTCTAGAAACATAAAAAAAAGAAAAGATGTGTCATGCTTCCGAAACAAAAAAGAAATCTGGAATAATTAATAAAAACTGCTTTAATACATAAATACACACAGACACACACACACACACATATATATACATATATATACATATATATATACACACATATATATATATATATATATATATATATATATATATATATATATATATATATATATATATATATATATATATAAGTTTAAAAAAAGCTTCTTGTTACCTTTGACCTTTGCCAGCCTCCTCTTCCTCAACAGCTTTCTGACGTAGAGGGGAGCTTAGACCTCGACCCTCAGTACCCCCTGGAAAACCATCTGGTCCCCAAGCCAGTTTGGGATCCATTGGGGGTGTGCCACGATGGGGATGAGGGGGTCCACCATGCTGCTGCCTATCAAACTGATCTGACCCAGAGCCACCAGAGTCAGAACGCTCTCGACTCATCATCCCTGAAACATAAAAGCCTGTATTATCTCTGGACAACAAGACTGTCAGACTAATATTCACGGTTAATCTCAGTTATTTATTAACCAGTAGGATGCATGCTGGTTGTGTAGTAGTCCATGGGTGGGGGACGTCCCTGCATCATTCGGGGATCCATGTAGGGCATCATCATCCAGCGGGGATCAAAGTTCATAGGCAGAGGTGGAGGACGTCCCATTGAGCCAGGTGCATAAAGGGTTGGTTGTTTGGGGCCAGACTGTGGTGTGGCACCAGGGGAGGGGCCCTGCTGATTCTGAGGCTGGGACTGGAGCTGACTTTGGGCAACCTGGTTATGTTGCTGCTGCTGCTGCTGCCACTGCTGCTGCTGTTTGAGAAGTTGCTCCTGTCCACAAATGATACAGATCAAAAAGTATTTATGTTTAGCAAACTTTAATCTAAGTACCCAAGTATACAGTCATATGTTTGTTAAATGTTATCCCTCCAGGAATCCTGAGTACATATTGAGTATACGTTTTTTTTCCTTTAATAATCTTTGCAAAATGCTTTTCTTAATAATGTGCTAATTATTGGGACTGGGGCCCTCCAGGAATCTGGTTGAAAACCACTGCTTTAACCACAACTTTTTCCATATTTAGAAACAAAACATCCAACACAAAACAAACCTGTTGTTGCCTCTGAAAACGAGGAGGAAGTGATTTTTGATACTTGGAAAAGCCTTGCCCAGATGAACCACTTCCCTGTCGTCCAGTTCCACCAACATTTTCAACCACCTTCACTGTGTCATCTCCACCTCTAGTGCGGATATGCACCACAGGTTCCTCCTTGGCATCTCCAGGCACTGGGACATCCAGGATTTGTGGATGCTGGGTGGATTGAGGCTGCAGAGCCTGCTGAGATTCTGAAGGAAGAGGAAACCATACGATCATACACGTTACATTTAAACTTATTTAAAACAAATGCTGTAATCTGCTCATCAACCTCTACCAGAAAGTGACCAAGAAAAGTCCACCAAGTGTCTGAATGATGAAGAAATATGTTGTCCATTCAACCAAGAACACTAACATTTTTTGGTTAACTATTTATGGAAAACTAACCAGTGCTGGAGTCATGGCTGCTGTTGCTGCCAGCCCGCTGTCGGTTATTAATATTCAACCCTAGTGTTGTTCCGCTTCCTTGAGTGGATGATAGAAGAGGGTCTTCAATGTCCACAGAGGGTGATGGTGGCTGACTGACATTAGGAGATGAAGCAGGTGCAGACAAGGAAGGACTAGGGCTGTTTGTTGGAGCATCACTGGGGCTGCTGGGTTTCATAGTCTGTTGCTGCTGCTGTTTTTCATCAAGTCTTTTCAGTTTCTCTGCGCAGGCAGCACGGCGCTCCTCCTGCATCCTCCGCTCCTCCTCTTCACGCCGCCGCCGGGCACGCTCTACCGCAGCAGAGATCTCAGTTGATGACTGTTTCCTCCGTTGCCGCCATGTCTCATCCTCATCCTCACCCTGTTGCTGGGGAAGCAGGGTGTTGGAGGGAGGAGGGGTCGTCCCACCAGGCATTGCCCCTGCCTGCTGCTGTGCCTGGGCACCACTGGGCATATGGGGGGCTAGGATGGGGCCTGAGATTGGCGACTGGTTCGAAGGCCGGTCCTGTTAACAGAAGGCAGTTTATTAACTAAAGTTCACCAATCCAACCACCATCTCCATCACTAACATGCTTTTGCTAGTGCTTCATGTCGTATCCGTCCTATTACTCGGACCCTTTCCCCATGTACCTGGTGGTAGTAGGAGTAGGGCCCTTGTCCAAGAAGTGGACCTGGTAAGGGGGAGAGCTGCTCCCTTGGGCCACTTAGTCCAGGCCTACGCCCCTGCATAGGGGTATATGTATCAATCAGAGAGTCATCCAGGAAATGCCACAAGCATGTTCCTGTCCTCACAGTGACTGTACATTATTTGGCAAAGGCCAGTGGTACCAAGGAGCTTGCACCTGGATGGGGATACGAGATACATACCTGATAAGATCCTGCATTTGCTTGACTGCTCCAGCTGTTTCCACCCTCCTCGGCCCAGCCTGGCTTGCTGGAGGGGGACGTGGAGCCATCTTCAGCAGAGGAAGGAGGGGTTTGACGCGAATCCCCTCCACTGTTGGATGCCCGAGAACGTGAAACAGGTGCAAGTCCATCTTGGGATCTCTGCTGCTCCCTTGACTCCCTGTTACAACAAAATATAAACACAAAGTATGCAAAAAGAACTTCTGTGTGCAAAGAGTTAAATTAATCAACCAATGGGAAAGCATTTCGGAAATGCTTACCGGGTTCCATTCTTGCTTTCAGTCCGTTCCTCTTCCCCATCATCCTCTCCTTCATCATCACTGAACTTCAATTTTGCAGAGTAGTCAATTTCCTCCTGTGCTCCTAGAAACCAAGCAAATCAACAGGAAAAGGTTATTATACTGTAGTCATATGTTGCACTGCTAGACCAATATTGAAAGAACAATAAAAATGCTGGGTTAAATTTTTTTTCTCACAAACATTTGGCCACTGTCATTTGGTTAACAATCAAAAAACATTTCCTGATAAGAGAGTTACCCAATTATTCCAATCTAATGCGCCAGAGTAATTGTAAGGCTTTCTCTTACCAGCCCAGCCCTCATCTCCGTCATGATCCAGCTCATCCAGCTCCTTCAGATCATCCTGTTTGAGGATGGATGGGCGTTTTACCACTTCACCCCGGGGGCCTCCAGGGGGCCGCCCATCAGGCCCTACTCCACCCTGTGACCGAGAAAACCTGGCAAGAAGTAGTCAGGAGGAGGTTAGAGTAGCCAACTAGATGCCTGTGGAAATAAATGTTAGTAGTTGAATTTCTACTCAACTGAAGGCATATACATTTTCTTACCTAGGGGCCTCATTTGGGGCTGGGTACCGGTAAGGTCCCTGTGGACCATAAGGGGGTGGGAAGGGCAGGTAAGGTGGATACATCTACAGAAAAACCAATGAATGCATTGAACAAATCAATCACAATTTAAGACATTCTCTACAGATGGGCCAAAATGTTACAAAACTTACGAAGGGAGGCATGATGCCTCTGTAAGCCTGGAACTGCGGGCCAATAGGTGGCTGGGGGAGGGGAAGTGCGGGGTTACTGGATGGGGAAGTTCTAGGCGGCCCGTGAGAAGCTGCATTCTGCTGTGGGATGGGAGGGGCCCCAGCAGCACCCTCCATCACCATGACTCCCCCAGGACCGCCCTCCGCAACTACCTCCCCAGCCAGGGTGGGTGCCAATGCCCGGCCCCCACCATCCCGCCAACTTGTTACGTCTGGAACAGAAAGCAACAAAATTATTTATCGAGAGACTGCTGAAAATATGTGAGCCAATATGAATCAGAAGCACCAGAAGATAACAGATACGAGTACCACATGCTCAAAGACACAAATCACCACATCAGCAAATGAAAGAAGAGAAGGGCTATCATGCTTACTTTGGGGGCGGAGGCTTGGTCCTGGCCCATACCACTGATCTGCAGTGGCCTGTTCTTTGCCAACTTTGTCCTGGTCTCCAGCCGCCTGCAGGGTGGGAAATTCCTCGCGAGAGAATGGCGACGGTTGGTTTGATCCCTTTCCACCTGTGAAGAAAGCAAAAGGAATTGAATCTCAATGTATGAAGAAGACCCTTCACTACAAACATCACTTTTCATGTCCAAGCAAACATGATGAAACAAAGATTAACAACAATAGTTTTACAGCACGTGTCCACTGATATTTTGGACTTAAGGGGGGGGGGGGGGGTGAAATGCTATTTCATGCATACTGAGTTTTTTACACTGTTAAAGAGTTGGATTCCCATGCTAAACATGGACAAAGTCTCAGAAACTAAGTTGTACGCTTGAAGGAGTATTTTTGTTCCCAAAATACTCCTTCCGGTTTGTCACAAGTTTCGGGAAGTTTTTTCGAGTATGGCTCTGTGTGACGTTAGATGATGGATTTCCTAATATGGGTCCTGAGAGCACGTCTGCCGGAAGAGCGCGCGCTCCTGTATAGCAGAGACATTCACTGATCAGAGCGAGAGCGTCGCGAAAAGTCACAAAGGAAGTGTGTTTTTGGTTGCCAGGGAAAGACAACCCTGCACAGATTACCAAAAGAAAACAGCATTAAGGGACCAGTGGATGGAGTTTATTTTTACAGAGCATCAACGGAGTTGTGCAAGTGTTTGTGTTTGTTCCCTGCATTTCGAAGATGCTTGTTTTACAAACAAGGCCCAGTTTGACAACAGATTTGAAAAAAAGGTCACGATCGTGTGTTGGAATCGCAGGCTGTGAGTAAAACTGCTTAAAATATCTCTGCCTCCTTGTTAGTGCGTCCCCTCTAGGGCTGCCCCCAACTAAAGATATTCCTAGTCGACTAACACACCTGCATTTTTGCAATTAGTCGAATAATCGTTCATTTATGATATTAATATAAAAACTTGCGTATATACAAGGAAAGGTAGCCTATAGTCCAAGTTGAAGTTTAACACTTCCATATGACAGAATATGCTAAGCATGATGTTAGCGCGTTCAAAATGAAAATGAAGCGCTTAAAACAGAATAGTAAAGCGTTTAAAGTAGGCTATACAGCGTTACGGACACAAAAATCAGTGGCCTGAACGTTATATGCTAATTATAACATAAAAACAGCAATCAGACTGCCTGTGCATTTAAATAATTTATTATCAAAAATACAAACTGTAACAGTAACATGTCAAAAAAAAAAAAAAGTTTTGAATAAAATAAAATAAAATTTGTTCTTTAAAATAAATTAAATAAACGTATTAGTAACTTAGGCCTAGTACAAAACAAGGCGAAAACAAAAACAAAACAAATAAATACTGTAGCAAAAACGCTGTTTGGTATAAAATTACAGTGGAAATTTAATATAATTTGTATATTGTTCAAAAGGAAAATTAACAAAAACGAACAATTTAATAAATGCACATGGCACAACGCCAAAACTTAGAATAAAAAAGAAGGCGGCAAACAAATCAACAGCCTAAGTATTTGATTAAATTGTTTAGAACAGGGATTCCCAAACTGCTGCCCCGCGACCCCCCCCCCCCCAAAAAAAAAAAAACACCTCTCGTTTTATGCCCAGTCTCAAAGCACACGAAGTTATATTTTATTATCAGTGTTACAATTCTGCATGAGCTGCTCGATATCCACCTGTTCTCTCTCGGAAAGTAACTGTGCAGCTATGTTGGGTTGAACTCGTTCATTATTCTGCCATCAGGAACCAGTCGAGTAAGTCTGAGCTGCTCACACGCGTGCTCACACCCGTGCGCGCGCGCACGCACGCACGCACACACACACACACACTCATGCTAATCCGCTAGATGTGTTACTTTATGCTTTCCATGGTGACGCGTCATTGCTTGTCACGTGACATACCGCAGCAACAATAGAGCTGAATGAATGATCTGCTTTTGTCATTTTTCCTTTTTTTATTCAAAATATTAACAAATTTGTTAGATATGGCATGAAATAGCTGATATTCCGATTGTCAAATATATGCAAGTGGAAGTGTTTTGTTGTTTAAACACCTTTATAACGATCGCGTTAGTTGAGCTGTATGCGCGATGGGCGCCGCCATCTTAGTTTGTGCCGCAGACGCAGTTCAGAGAATCAGATCTGTTGGATTTACAACACGTGAATTCATCCACTTCTCCCGAAATACATAAAAGTAAGTGGCTGGTGAACTGGGAGAATAATGGAGTAAACTTTGAAGTTACTTACACAATGTGTATCTGATATGAATAAAATGTGTCTAATTATAATGAAAAATATTATTATTGCCTCTTCCTTTGACATCAGTGTGTATTTTACAAACTCTAAATGTATTGTTTTTTCTAGTACTTATATGTCTGAAACCTAAAATAAACATTATGTGGTTGAAAACACTGAAAAGTTGTGATGACAGCTCTGAGCGCACTTGTCTCTGGCTCAGCGCCAGCCAACTCGCGAGAGCACATTTGAATTTCACGTCATGCACTGACCGGTGTGGTCGTACACTCCAGGGACTAGCCTAGACTGATCACACCGGTGTGATCGTACGTGCGATGCGAAAGAGTTAAATTAATTGAAACAAAAATATATAAAGCCTATATCGAAATCATCTCGCGACCCCTGCGCCGGGGTCCCGCGACCCACCGTGGGGTCGCGACCCCTACTTTGGGAACCACTGGTTTAGAACAACTATATTTAAGACAAAATGTGGAACAAATAATTTAAAGAACACTAATAATCAAAAATATCAGAGCAAAGCCGCAAACTGCCATTAAGACGACGAGTCTTGAACTGAAACAGCAAATTGCAAATATCAGACTAATTTTTCTTACAGAATAAAAAAACAACTTCTGCATTATATGAAAACGAATAAATAAAAATAATATGTATTTATTTATTTGTATAGCCTAACCGTTATAAAAGTACCCGTTTTTTACAGATAGCAAACAGAAACGCTACAAAAAAAGAAATTAAGCATTCTTACCTAAGCTTTCAATTCGATTTAATTTTTTTCATATTATGTGAGAGGAACACCAGCTTGTCTACATTGTTGGGAAGAAAGGAGCTTCTCGACTTGTTCACAATGAAGCCGGCCTTTGAAAAGATGCGCTCTGATGGAGTGGATGTGGAAGGGATACAGTGGAGGCGTTTAGCTGCTTTAGCGAACTTTGGATATCGATGTTATTTTTATTTTTTATTTTTTTGCCACCATGCCAATGGTCCTGAATCGACCTTTGTTTTATCTGCCAAGTACATTTTTAGTTCATCCTTCTCTTGCATGCTGCTCCTCATCAAGTGCGCTTTGGTATACCGCGAGACACGAGATCTCGTTGATCTCTCGTTGCTTTGATGTCTGCGCAGCCCCTGATTGCGTAATTTTTTCACGTGATTTTTTTTTTGCGACTAACCACCTAATCAAAATGTATTCGACCAAGCCCTCTTCATATCGACTAACGTTTAGTCGACTATTTGGGGGCAGCCCTAGTCCCCTCCCATGCCGCAGACCCCGGTTCGAGCCCCGCTCGGAGCGAGTTGTTGCTGCTGCTGCTCTCGTTCAGTTTCAGCCTCGGGATCTGATTCTGGATCATAAATAAACGGCTGAATCTGACTGTAAGCCATGGTTTGTTTTGGACGATGGGTTTTCCCTCACGGTAATGTCACAACTTCCAAACGCTCTCAACGCAAAAGCCTACTGGCGCTCGTGATTCTTTAGCTCCGCCCACACATCACGCCTCCAGCCGGTCGTGTTTTTCCGTGAAAAATCGGTACAGACTATCTTTCTCTTATGAATATAATAAAACTAAAGACTTTTTGGAGTTGTGAAGGATGCAGTACTACTCTATAGGTACTCAAGATTAACAGGATATTGTGTGAAAACGAGCATTTCACCCCCCCTTTAAAGAACGATAAGTTTAAATTTCTTAATGTTCCTTAATAAGAAATGTAGTTATTAAGTTAGTAATTCAACCAAGTTCATCACCCTAATTTGTTTTTATGATATAGTGCTGATAAAAAAAAAAAGAAAAAAAAAAAAAGGTTAAGATAATTAAACAATTCTTTATATAGGAAATGTTTTTTTTTACTACTTTGTAACTTTTTTTGTTTCAAATACTGGACACACAGTGAGTTGTCATCTGCATGCATGTTCTTGGTACTGTATCTTACCATCTCCTTGTACTCCAAGTGTAACACTGACCGGAGCCCAGGACTTTGGCCCTGCGGCCAGAGCTTGAGTTGGGGCCTAAGAGACATACAAATTTGTCAAGAACCCAACGACATGCCAGGGTAACAAAAATGAATAAATAAATTAATTCAATATAAATTGAAAATCCTGAGATCATTGACTTGATCACAAACATGTTCATTGGAATGTGTCTCGTCATTCATCAACTACAGCTGTAAGACGTGGGCTTCATTAGTTCAGACTTGTTGAAAAACATGCATAACATTGGAGATAATTCATGTTTGTGTGATGGCACCTCTTGAGCTGGGGGTGTTCTCGGCATGCTCGGCGCAGACGTCTGTGAGACCACAGGCTGCTGCGACTCCGGCTGCGCTGCTGACAATACATCGGTACTACAGCGAAAAATCATAACAAAAACAACAGACATTACATGGCAGGCATGGACATGTATCCAATCAGACTGTATTTACAGACAGCAGAAAGAGGAAGGTCTCCAAAGATAATTATAACTTTGCCTGAGTTTTCTACAGTCCAATCAAAACCAGAGTGATTTTTCTCTACAAACAAACTAATTTAAGGATCTGGGTGGTTCATAGTGAAAACGGTGCACAATTAGAGCATATTGTCAGATAATCATGGCATTGTTGAGCTTTTTTTTCACACTGTAGACAGTTATATTGATGGCGATGAGGCAAATAAGGGTTTTATATTTATTGTGTAGGGAATTACACAAAGAATATCATCATGCATTGTACCTCCTTCAAAATAGAGAACATGCCTCACCTCTTTGGGTCTGCTTGTTCCTGCTTGCTTGCCCATCCTGTGCCGTCTTTGGGAACGAGCGAGACGTTGGGGTCGTTGCCTTTGTTCTCTGCCTTCAAACTAGGCAAGTTGGCAGGGGGGGCATGCGCCGTGCAGAGGCAACTTTACCAAGAGACTGTAAGCCATGACGAGGGGCAACTGAAAGTCGAAAAGGGACAGGAGAAGTAAATAAACAAGCGCAGAAACCCAATACGGTCTTGAGGGATGCAGCCTGAGACTAAGCAGGAGAGACTGCGGCTTGAGCAGCACTATCAAACTCCTTCATCCATTACAGCTTAGGAAAGCTTGGATGGCCAGTGAAAGGAACAAAACTATCTTAAAACTATCTTATGCGGATTTGTTTCAAGTGGTTGACTCGAAATTGACTTGGTCAAAAATCCCAATTGAACACTGTCACGACAGACTTGGCCCATGCAAAATAGGTTGAGCATTGCACAGAGCAGTCATTGGCAGTTTCGGAAACTGAAAAACACACGTTCAGTCTCCTATTTGTTTCCTGGAGCAAACCAGCCTGGAACGTTGTATTTTGGAAAACAGGGACAGCTGCTTAGAGTTGGTATTTCAGCTACAGAATGAAACATAAGCAGGGAAAACGAGGATAACAAGAACTATGTCTCGGCGAGCTGCCCTGTACAATGCTGACCAAACTGGAATTGGTTTAACTAACACTAGGGTGGAACCAGAGTGGGATTTAAGAAACTTAAAATTCAATGAACATGAACTCTTTATTTCAGAAAGGCCGTACA
Organism: Carassius auratus; assembly: GCF_003368295.1. Lineage (NCBI taxonomy): Eukaryota > Metazoa > Chordata > Actinopteri > Cypriniformes > Cyprinidae > Carassius > Carassius auratus. Next base: position 806,058 of record NW_020527496.1, on the reverse strand, counting down.
GATTATGGTCTTCGATTGCACACTGTAAAGGACTGCACTGTCTTAATATGCAACAGCTGTATCACACAGTTTTGACAAAGACAGATGAACTCCATCAGTCCTATAGGCACAGCAGCCATCACCTCCTGCTAATACATAAGTCTCTTGCAGTGGAAACCCAGAGCCATATTATTCCCAAAATGCATAAAAAAGGATGGAATCACAGCATTCAGTCATAAAAATGTAATTTACAGTATAACACAGAATGTGACTGAATTTCACACATTTTGGTTGAGTAAATCGAAAGTAGGGCTGTACTTAATTAAATTGCAATATGGACTATTGTCCATAATCAATAAAGTGCAAAAAAAACTACATGTTTCTACATGAGTTTCATCTACTACACACACTCAAGTATGCATCACACACTCAAGCATGCATGATGCTCATGGTGTTTTCAGCGTCTGCCGTCTCATTGTATGAGGACATGAGCTGCTCTGAGAGTTCACTTAAGCATTTCACCATTTAATCTGATAAAACTGTTGTCATATATATTTTATATATTTTGACACACAGAAAATCAAAGGTCTGCACAACAATGAATCAAAAATAAAAGTTCTGTTTAACTTGAAGAAATTGTGACAGAACTACATTACTATTTTACAGGATAATGTGCTTCTTGAATGACGATAAAAATATAACTAAAAAACTCTCTGAACTAAACAAAACGTTTAAATTACTATTCATTTTTATTTAGTTACATTTTAATAGAAATATTAAATTGTTCGTGTTTTATGACTTTTTGATTACCACCGGTTTTTGATAATACATTTATATTAAATTATGAATCCATAAAACATTTCATAGGGTACTATTTTTTGTAAACATTTAAATAAATTATTAAATTGTTAATTATTTATCAATTAATTTGTTTAGACAAGCTTTTTAATTATTAAAATGTAATGAAAAAATTTCAAACGGAATCCAGAAAATATAAACATTTGGGGAAAATAAAAAAATATTTATTTTTAAACTTTTAATAAACTGCTGCTAAATTGTATAGGTTTCATTATTTCAATTAATTGCATTAGAAAAGTTAACAGGGTCCATTTTACTTTTCTGTTGATACAAATACAAAGAGATTACAGACATTACTTTAAACATAAGCTTCTAGTCGATGCAAACTCACCAACAGGTTTCTGTGCTTCAATGCTCTTTCCTTTGTAGGTATCAAACAGGTTGAGAGACGCATACTTGGTTTTGCCATCCTTCCCCTTTGCCGTTTGCCCAGAGCGCTCTGACATTGCGCTGTACGCTCATTGAGTATGGTGAGTCCTGAGACTGACAGAGAAAGAGAGAGTGAAAAGGGAGATGAGTGTGATGAGTCGAAAGGGTGTTCCCTTTCAAGTGTTCAGAATCAAAATGAATGTTAAACTAAACAGCCAATTGTAGGCATGAAGGGAGGGTGTTTGTGTCATTTCAGTTATATGTTATATGACATGTCATTTCTATAGTGTTGTCAAAAGTACCAATATTAGAACTGAAATTTTAACGATACCAGCCAGTGTTTCCCACAGACTTACACTCTATATCTACTCTACTCCAATCTTTCCCCCCCAAAAAATATGGACTATATGTAAACAGCAGACGGGAATGATTGATTAAAAATGCAAATTAATGATCTGCCAGCAGGAGGAGCTTTAGGAGCAGCAGAAATAGAGGTTTCCCAGGTAACAGCTGTAATCAAAGCAGCGCTCCGCTCATACACGCTACTTTATCGGGTGTTATTAGAAAGATTAAATGAAAATGACATCTAAACTTTTCTGAAAACAGTTCCTTTCAAAGATACATTCATATAAAAACACCAGCACAAAGTTTTGATTTTGAAACGTGTCTTCAAGGCCTTTTGGGAAATCTATTTTCTATTCTATTTATCTGTAAATCAATGTGTGGGGAAACACTGCCAGGATTTCCCGCTAGCATTTTGAGCACTATAGTGTGGATTCTGTGGTAACTGTTTAATCGCTTATTAATGAATGTGAAGCAATGATCAGGCAATTCAGAAAATAGAAAGTGCTCTTGCCATTGTGCGGTTACTTGAATCAAGCCCAACAAATGTGTTTTAAAAAGAGTGGATGAGTAAGGCCAGCGACACACTGGATACGTGGGGCAAGCGTCTCAGCTGCGTGGTTTGTCAGTTTTTAATTCGGCTCCCATGTTAACAGGTTAGAACTTACAGACTGCCTGCATGAGACACGCCTCTCAGGCACGGCTCGAGCCACGTGGAAAACATGTGCGCAGATGCGGCAGATTTGTCACAGGACGAGTGATATGACAGTTGCGCCAGACTATATATTAGGGCTGCTCCGATCACGATCGGCCGATCGTCAATGCACATCTCGTCAGTAAAGCCGGTTCTCTAATCAGCAGTAAATTCCATCAGGTGCGTGATTTCACATAGAGCAGCTGTTACTACACAGAGCCGTTGTTAACTGAGAAGATGCACAAATAAACGCTGAAAATGAATGTGGATTTGCGCATCTTCTCTATTAACAATGGCTCTGTGTAGTAACAGCTGCTCTGTGTGAAATCACGCACCTGATGGAATTTACCGCTGATTAGAGAACCGGCTTTACTGACGAGATGCACATAACGATTGGCCGATCGTGATCGGAGCAGCCCTACTATATATGAGCTAGCCGTTTTAAATACAGTATTTATATCGTTAGTTTGTCAGTGTCTTTTAAAGTATATTTTTTAGATTATTGGTGATTCCACAGGCTCTCTCTCGCGCACCTGCGCGGTTTAAACCACCAAACAGTTGTGCTATGACAAGAACAAAGAGTCTCTCTCTTACTCCACCCATGCACAATAATATCGTGTATCGTCAATCTCATGGGCTGACGATATAACAATTTGAAAAATGACCATATCGCCCAACATCAGTATCTGGTTTACCCAAGTTTACGCCAGACCAGACAGAAAACTGCATAAACCCATCAGACAAGCAGCAAGTTACAACCAAACAGTACCCAAAACCAATGTTCTCCTCTAAATTGTGTTTCTTTCTGTACAGTACATCAGAAAACTGCTCACTGATTCATAAATTCACTGCTCAATATAATCCGTTAGTGAAGTTGGCACAAACTCTTTAAAGGCAGAAAAAAGGCATAGGCGACTGGTAGTGCATTATAAATGCTGTTCCTCTGTGTCTGCCTTGCGAGGGGATGCATCTATAGCAACACCAGGGCTGTCTTACGGCTAGCCTGTAATGGCCACTCAACACAAATACATTCAGAAAATCTCTAGCTGATTTTAAAATAAACAGATTCCATGAACTCCAGCTGACACAGATAAAACGAAAAGCTGCATTTCTTCACCATGCTATGATATAAGAATAAATGTCAAACACTGAACAGCATTTGCAAAATCACATATGTATCCTTAAGTATGGCATGAACTGAAATTGCCTAAATCTTGCCATCTGTAGGTTATCACAAATTTACACAATCATTAACTCTAAATACAAAAAAAACATAGGCCTATTAAAAAATAAGAAAGCATGAACTGACATTCCCACAAAAAGTGTTACCAATTAAATCAGTTACTGAAATAGTTTTTTCAGCAAATTTAGGCTATATTCAGTCCCTAAAAATCTAAAATGTTGCAACTGTAAAAAACAAATCCATGACACCAAAAATTACAGTTATGTTTATTTTTAAAATGTATGTTTTTTAATAAGTTACTACGTAAGTACATTTGGGGTGTGAGTGTGCAGTTTACAGTATACAACAAAAAGTCTGAGTCTCATCAAGACATGTCTACCACAGCTATTTTACTCATGAACTGAAAATCCAACAATCTTGACGGAATGAAGTCCTCTGAAATTTGATGTCACAGATGAATTAAACTAGGCTATATAATGAACGTGTGTGCACTAGAACATTTCAGTGTTAGTATTGTTTCCCACCATAAACTATGACTGATAAAAAAGAAAAAGCCTGTTTAAATTAAAACGTGTTTTTTAGGCTTAAAGATCTGGCAACCAATTTTTACTGTAAATTGAACATTTTTTTCTTGAACAGTGTGACTTTCAATAAGACACATAATACATAATGATTACAAGCCCTCCATCCAGGTAGATTAACATTCCTTACAAAAAAATTACAAAAAATTATTTAGGTTTCGACAAAATAACAGTTACAAGAATATATGGCAAAACAGCCAACATTCTCAATATCATCATAGAATATTCAGAAATGTAGTGTAACGTTAACTAAAAATCATACAGCAGTAATAATAACTGTAACAATATCATCATGAATTATTCTTAAAATGTTTGTGCAATCCCATAATATATATATATATATATATATATATATATATATATATATATAGACACACACACACACACACATCCTATGTATATATAGTAAGCTTTTACAGCAACAACCGTAAATTTGAAGGTAATTTTAAAAAGCACAGGTAAAACAGCTGCTCAAAAACAAAGCTGCAACAACGTGAACACAATCCGTGAGTGAAGAGCCCTGCTTCATCACATCCATGGCAGTGTCCCACACACATCAGTGTCCGTGATTGGGACAGATGCAGATCAGGAGCTGCAGCGATGGTCAGTTTGGATAAACCCGAAAAATAATCTCTACGCGACATGAAGCAGCAGAAGCTGCGTAGAGATTATTATACACGCTTTCCCAACTGGTCGTGAGGACACGGAGCAGCTTTACACAGACATGCTTAAATAATTCATCTAAGCGTATGAAAAGCCTGATATCTGATATAAAACGTGCGGTTGATATAATATAAGGCCGGTAAATCGTCTGTTTTGACTGGTTCCCTCGCTTCTTGTAGCCGCGGCCTCCATGTTTCGTGCTGGGAGGAGAGGGCAGACCTATACGTTTCATAATATACACAACAGCAAAACCACTCAGATCTCAAAACAGCTGCATTGATCTAAACATAAAGTAGATAAACCGGAGAAAGCGAAGAATATAACACGGGGGAAGAACTGGTGCGTATAATTGATGCTGCGGGTTTGATGGCGAGAACAAAACAAAATGGCGCCGTGAAGTGAGGCCAAGAGCTTTTTAGCACATTAGCATCGGGATCTGTGTCGAGGTAAATACACTGACTTCATCTGGAATCCGAGTTCAAGTGCGATGTGATATTATGATTAAGCGAACAAGTTAACCGGAGATTTGATTTGAACCAAAACAACGCACTTGTCTGACATACAGTCTCAGTCAAAGCACGTCTTATATATTTATTCAATCTAACGTTAGGCGTACTACTTCAACTCATCGTGAACATAAGACCTGCTAAAATGGCTAGCAGTTTAAATGAAAACCTCACAGGGTCTTATTAAAAAAAACAACACGTTATATCTTTATCAGGATGTGTGTGACACACAAACACATAAGCTTATGTCGATAGCATGCTAACGTTAGCCGACACCGACCGATGGAAAGCAAGACCCCATCACTGCGATCACAAACACCTCTGTAATAAAACCTCTTCAGTGCACTGTAGTGGTCATTAGACACAGCTACTAACCTGGTCTTGTCCCGACTTGTCTCGAGGTTGTATCGTTGGGTTATTAGCAAAAATCGTGCCCTAGCTACCGTTAGCACAAGCTCTTACAGAAGCTCAAAACGGGATTATGTGTTGAAGAGATCTGATGAGGATTTCTGAGGACGGATGTGTGCAGGGAAGCTTACTTGTACTCCCCTTTCTTTTTTTCCACAAAACAAAGGAAAAGGGAAAAATAAAATAATATTGCAGCGGCTCGATCCGTCACTGTTAGAGCCGTCAACGGCTTCTGAGGATGTCAGCGCAGAGAGGGGCGGATGCGAGCGTAGGGGGTGGGGCTCATTAACATAATGAGTTCCAAAAGGACCTCTTGGCCAATCGGATCGCATATGTTAAAATGCAAATAACATTATGTAATGAACGCCTCTGTAGAAGTCCAGTGTGAATGGCCTAACAAGACAACCCTCGCGTAACGGGTGTAGGTTCATGACATCTTTCTCAGTCAGCATAATTATTTTTGTTAAAGGTTATTCACTTTGTTTAACATTGAAAACAAAACCTGACTGTTCCTAGTGGTGTCAGCGGTTAATTAAAAATATCATTATGACTATGAACGTGTACAATAATATCACCACGGTATTCTTTCAAGTAATGTGGAGTATGATTTAAATGTTTATGACTATTGTATCCATGAAAGTAGGTCTACCATGATATATACTAAAAAAAACACATTACTTTTAATCCAGTTGTTACTGTTAGCAAGCAATCAGTAAACATCCATGGAATATAATACAAAGTAAAAACAGGTAAGTCATTTTCATTTGTCATCTGAGCAATTAAACAGGTTTATTTGACATTAAAATGTGATTAAATAAGATTTTTTAATGTTAACTTTCTAATTAAAAGTCTCTTTTGCACATCAAAGCTACATGTATTTACAGCTAAAACAGTAAGTGTAAAAATAGTATTACACTTTTAAATAGTAGGCTAACTGTTTTTTGTTTGAATATATTTTAAAAAGTAATTCATCCCTGTGATGCTGAAGCGGAATATGCAGCAGTCAGTCTTCAGTGTCCGTAATCATTCTAATCTGCTGATTTGGTGCTCAAGAAACATATTCTTATATTATTCTTATATAGTGTATATTTCATTAATCTTATTAGCCCTTTTTTTCATTCACTGTTCCTTGCGCATCCAGATCCAGATTAAATAACAAATAATATTCAAGAAACAGCTGAAAACTCATCTCTTCATAAGAAAATAAATATATCCTGCTGGGGAAAAATCTTTTATAATTTCACAATTCATTTATCCCACTCTGTTCAAGCTTGCACTGTTCTGAACTGAACGATTTCTGAAACTGTGTACTGCTAGCTCTTCTCTGTTTATTGCCTCCGCAACATGAATCACTTGTTATATTCCTAATTTTTAAGTCACTTTGGTTCCAAGTTTCAGCTTAATTAATGTTAATGTATTTTTCTGTAAACGTTTATATTTTTTCACAATTATGTGATGAATAAAAATGTCAAAAGAACAGCATTTATGTAAGAGTAATAGCCTTTGCCTGCCCTGCTTCCTTCTCTCTACTTTTTGCTGTTTTTTGTCTCATCTGCACTGCCCTGTCTAATAAAGGCATAAGTTTTGAAATAAAAATATTAACAAGTTTAGTGTGTTCATGCTGAATACAAGTATTTACACTCAAATAAATGTGTAAAACAAATCAAACATTGCTATGCAGTTTGGTAATTCTTTAAAAAATATTTGCACAAAAAGCCATTTAAACCAGGGCTTATGTCTTAGTTACAACAAAACACACCTTTGATTTGTCATTGAGATCCAGTGCATGCTTCATTAATTTCAGACTAACCCTCACTAATCCACCAAACATACACATGAAATGTGCCAAGTGAGTCTGTCTCACACACACACACGCACGCACGCACGCACACACACACAGAGAATGGTGGTGCTTTCAGTGGCCATGAATAACAAGAAAACTGTCCTCCTCATTTATTGGCTAAATATTTAATAGCCACATGAGTAAATAAGTGAATGAATGATAAATAAATCAGACAAAGCTATGAAATAACTCCTTAATAATTCTAAGAAGAACCAGCTCTGAAAGTATACACGTGTCCTGTGTTAATCATGTCAACAAAGTAATCAGAGTGAGTTGCATACAATGTTTGACAATTTGCATTTCCAAAAATAAATTTTCTATTTTTGAATAGAGGGAGTGAATTTCCAATCCAGATTACTCTCTCTCTCTCTCTCTCTCTCTCTCTCTCTCTCTCTCTCTCTATATATATATATATATATGTGTGTGTGTGTGTGTGTGTGTGTGTGTGTGATTGTTTCATACTGCTCTGGGGTTTGTTGCATGTATCACTACAGTGTTTGACAAGTCCAAATATTTATTGCATGCACGTGAAATGTTAAATGACAGTAATTAAGTTTATCATTTATTAACAGTGGTTATAGACATATGAACATGACATATCACATGAATAAATGAACTAAATAATGATCTCCAAACTATAGCATTACACTACTGTATGAAATCTGTGAAGATGAAATTACAGAATCTAACACAGAAACAACATAAAAGCAATAAAAGTGATAAAATAATAGGCCTTCTGAAATTATTTTTGCACCCTTTTTATGCGCCATAATTTTCAGAGAAAATGTACAAAACATACTTTATGTAATATGCATGCCAACGCCATCAAATGTCCTAAATGAGGCTGTATACTGGCAGTCAGTCACTGCACTGGTGTGGATATCAAAGACTAGAATATCTTAAAGAGACTTTTGGTGGTTATTTACTGTACTTCACAATCACAGATTCTAGCCTAGATCTTGGAATATGACCCAAATAATAATTTTCACCATAAATTTCCATCTGAACAAGTAAGTAACAAGTCTGTCACCTTAAATAAATTAATTTAATATAAATATGCATGCCAACACTTTCTAAAGTTTATCTCAATATTTGTGTGAGACAGATGCACTAAAATAAGAGCACAATGCACATGAAATTGTGGTCGTTACTATAGCAACAGTGTGATGTCCTTACATTAATGCACCACTAGATGGTACTCAAGCCCCTTGAGTTAGATATATACATAGTAAGTAAGTGAGATGAGTAAGAAAGACTGCTGAGCATGTGCATGCATGTTAACCTGCTTGTTCATAGTAGTTATTAAAGTTTGCTAAGATAAATACACAGTCTTGTACTTCTTGTCTACATGAAGACATAACAAAATTGGCGACGAGGAGGTTTTTTTTTAATGATATTTCCTGAGGATGGCATCAGTAAGTGCTCCATTTCCCAGTCCTTTTTTGCCTTGTCCCGGTGAGCCTGCTATACCACTAGTAACATGGCTGAAGATGTTTCAGAACTACATGCTTGTCATTAATGCTACTGGAGATTCCTGGCCAGAAGCCAGAAAATGGGCTTTGCTCCTTCACTGCCTCGGAACTGAAGGTCAGAAACTGTTTTATACATTGCCTAATACCGGTGACAATCTAGCAGATGCTATTAAAGCTTTGGAAGAGCACTTCATTCCAAAAAGAAATGTGGTCATGGAAAGACATGCTTTCAGGAAATGAGTGCAGAGGACAGATGAAACGGTATTGCAATATATTGCTGCACTGAGAGATTTGGCGACTACTTGTGAATTTGCTGACAATCTTGACGATATGCTGCGTGACCAGCTTGTTGAAAACATTTCTAACTCTCGCATTCGTGAAAGATTATTAGTGGAATCTAAATTGACACTGGAGACTAAAATAACAATTGCCACACAGCTAGAAGCCGCTTATGTTCAGGCAAAATCAATGGCTACAAGCAACCCTGCTCCAGTAGAAGCTGTACATTCCACTCCTGCTTTTGGATGGCAACGTCCAAAGGCCAAATTCAATGCATGTACCTCAAAACCCTCTGCTTCTGCTCCTTCTTCGTCAGCTCGGACATGCTTTCATTGTGGCTCTGCTGGACATCTTGCAAACGCACAAAATTGCCCTGCTGCATCTGCTAAATATAAGAATTGCAATAAGACTGGACATTTCGCACGAGTCTGCCGTTCTGCTCCTACGCGTTCAGTGCATTCAGTTGAATTACCAGAGGTCTGCATTCTCTATCTACCTGGAGAAACTGACCATTTGATGTGTGATGTGATCATAAATGCCATACCTGCTGCCATCCCTGTGTCTCTACAGCTCACAGTGGACACTGGTTCATCAGTGTCCATCCTGCCAAAACAAGTGTATGAGCAGCATTTTCACACTGTGCTGTTACATGCTCCTACTGCCGGTTTAGTTACTTACTTAAAAGAACCAATTTCAGTACTAGGATGTTTATCTGCTACAGTATCTAAATATGGCCTTACCTGTCCTGCAAACTTCTTCATCGTTGACAATGGCAAGGCTTTGCTAGGCATGGACCTGATTAAGGGATTCCAGCTTCGATTTGATGCACACACTGTGCTGCCGCCGCCACAATCTGCTTCAGTCTGTGCCCTCTCCACTCCTCCATCACAGCATGTTACATTGGGCTGTGTAAAAACTTTTACACACAAGGTTAACATTTCTGAATCTGTACCTCCTGTCAGACACAAACTGCGTCGCTTACCTTTCTCTGTGAGAGATGCTGTTTCTACGGAACTGGAACGACTTTTGCATGCATGTGTGATTGAAAAGATTGACTCTTCTCCATGGGTTTCTCCGATTGTTGTGGTCCAAAAGAAAACAGGGGGGATCCGCATGTGTGTGGATCTGCGAGGGCCCAACAAGGCAGTTATAGTAGATAGCTACCAATTGCCGCACATGGAGGAGATGATGACATTACTGCAAGGCACATCTGTATTTTCAACTATTGACTTGGAAAGTGCATACCATCAGGTACCTCTTCATGAAGACAGCCGGGACCTCACTGCATTTATTACACACGAAGGCCTCTTCAGGTTCTGCAGGGTACCTTACGGCTTGACATCTGCTCCATCTGCTTTCCAAAAGATGATGGTTGTCATTCTAAAAGGACTCCAGAATGTTGCAAATTATCTGGACGACATCATCGTTTGGGGACGCTTAAAAATTAAAAAAACAGGGCTTGAAGTTTTTAGGACACATGGTGACATCGCAGGGTATTCAGTTGGATCAGGAACATCTCTCTGCAATAATCGATGCACCTGCGGATGCTGTTCAGTTGCTCTCTGCTAGGCCTTCTCTCATGGTACAACAAACTCATTCCCAATTTCGCCTCTGTGGTAATGCCCCTGCGTGCGTGCCTGAGAGATGAGAGTGGATTTCGTTGGTCTAATGAAGCTCAACAAAGCTTAGCTGATGTCAAAAAGCTACTTGTACACAGTCCTGCTCTTGCACTATTTGACCCAGAGCTTCCAGTGGTAATTTCTATTGATGCATCGGCTTACGGACTAGGTGCTGTCTTCGCACAAATATGCACGGATGGTCAAGAACGTACTGTCGCTTTCGCATCCAGAACACTCACCTCAACTGAACAGAAATATTCCACTGTTGACAAGGAGGCTCTGGCATGCGTTTGGGCAGTGGAAAGGTGGAGGACATACTTGTGGGGACGCAGATTTACTCTGCGGACTGACCATCAAGCTTTAACGACGCTGCTGACCACAAAAGGGACTGATAGAGCTGGTATGCGCATAGCCCGGTGGGCTGCTCGGTTGCTCTGTTTCAACTATACAGTTGAGTATCGTGCTGGATCTGAAAACCACACAGCAGATTGTTTGTCCCGCTTGCCTCTGCCTCTTACTTCAGATGCTGAGTCGGATACAGGGCCTGAGTTTGTTGCTTTACTGTCCACAGGTCCGACTGCTATATCCCAGGATGAGTTCGCTGCTGCCTCTGCTCGCTGTTGTGAACTCTCTGCACTGCGCACACAAATTGCGATTGGATGGCCTTCTTCTGTTGTTGCTTTGGATCCTGTTCTTCATCCATACTACAAACTCAGACATGAGTTCAGTGTGCAAGCCCATTTTGTGTTTAGAGGGTCTAGATTGGTGGTACCTGGGGAACTGCGTGAGGCATTGGTCCGCATTGCACATGAGGGCCATCAGGGAATTGTTAGAACAAAGCAACGCCTGCGTGAAATGTATTGGTGGCCCAAAATGGACACACTTGTGGCAGAGAAAATTACTGTCTGTCAGTTATGCCTTTCTCTGGATAAAACTGCGAAAGCCTCTGCTGTTCCACTCCAGCCTGTTCCTTTACCTTCTGCACCTTGGGAAAAACTGGCAATAGACATTGTGGGCCCTTTCGAGACTGCTGATTGGGACTGTCGATATGCTCTGACACTCACTGATTATTATAGTAAATGGCCCGAGGTAGCCTTTACTTCATCTGTTGCAACGAAACAGGTGACTGCATTTCTTACCTCTGTCTTCAGTAGACACGGCAACCCGACCACTCTGGTCAGTGATAATGGGTCTCAGTTCACTTCCCCAGAGTTTGCTGCGTTCCTGAAAAAGAGAGACATTAAGCATATTCGCACATCAGTGTATCATCCTGGTGCAAATGGAGCTATTGAACGCTTCCACAGAGTTCTTAAAAGTACGATTCAGTCAGCAATCCTACAATCAGCTCCATGGAAAACAACAGTGACTGACTTCCTGCAAGTCTACCGCACTACACCTCATGCTGTGACAGGTGTTTCCCCCTTCGAATTACTTCATGGAAGGAAAATGCGTACCCGCCTCAATGTCTTGAAACCCTCACCTTCTGGTCAGGAGCCTAAACAATTGCAGAAGCATGTTTCATCACGTCAGGATGTCATGAAATCTCGCTTTGACCAAAAGCATCGTGTGCGTAATTTTTCTTTTCAGAAAGGGGATAAAGTGCGCATTAAAAAGTCAGCACATGTACCAAAAGCTCATCCAAAATTCACTCCTCCAGTTGAGGTAGGTAAAAAAGTTGGCCCTTACACTTACCTCTTGGATGATGGAAAAAATTGGCATGCATCGTGTCTTGCACCTATAATGGGCTGAATAATGGACTGACCACTAATGCTGGAAAATTAAATCCCCTATCAGGTTCCATTGTCTGGAAATTCAGTGTCTTCTGATGCTTGTCCACGGGAGAAACTGACATGGACTTTTGCAACATACATTACACACACTCACATGACAATTCAATACTGAATAGTAGTTGAGTAGTTTGGTTCATGTTGCTTATTATTTAAAATGATCTTTTGCATTAAGTTAATGTGTTTCTTAGTGCATAGTTCATAGAGATGTAAAATTGTTGATACATTACAGATCTAATGTTCTTTATTTCTATTTCATGCCAGTTGTTAGTTACAGAAAGAATTCATTTAACTAAGAGGGGAATATGTGATGTCCTTACATTAATGCACCACTAGATGGTACTCAAGCCCCTTGAGTTAGATATATACATAGTAAGTAAGTGAGATGAGTAAGAAAGACTGCTGAGCATGTGCATGCATGTTAACCTGCTTGTTCATAGTAGTTATTTATGGAAGCATATGGGTAGCATTATTCAATTCGGGATGTAATATGCAAAATGACAATGCAATATGTAAAATGGCAATGCATTTCTGTATTTACATTTACATTTACCAATACATTTGTGCAACGTTTGGTGCAAAATTAAAACTAAAATTAAATGACAATTTTAATTTACCATTTCCTACACCAGTTTTAATATGTAAAATTAATATTAATTTTAACGCTTTATAAGTTGCAAAATTAAAATGAAAATGTATTACAGAAATGATTAGATATGTCTAACATGTTCAAGCAAAAACTGTGGCAAAATGATAATTCAAATGCTATTTTTCTTAATTGCATTAACACTCACAGCACATAATTCGTGCTGCTGAGACCTGCAAATTATTTCTAGGTTGTAGTATTGTATGAATATTCTCCCACTGATAAATACAGTGCAAATAGTTCTCTCTCTTTGGATGAAAGTGAAGTGGAAATAAAAATCAATAATAGACTGAATAGTTCCATGTCTGTAACATTTACCACTCTCATCTTTTAAGTCACAAGGCACTAGGTATGTGTGTGTGTGTGACATTAATAAATAATTGTAAAAATGAATATGGTGGTTACATTTCTAAATAAAAATAGTAAAATTAGCTCAATGCTGCTCAGTGCTCCTGTAGCCTACCCCAGAGCGCCCTCTCGCGGCTGTAGACGGTAATGTTTTCTCTTGATTCTGAATAAATGCGACTTATAGTCCAGTGCGATTTATATATGTTTTTTTCCCTCGTCATGACGTATTTTTGGACTGATGCAACTTATACCGAAAAATACAGGTAACATTATTATTATTATTTATTATGAGAGTAATTGACACAGACTAGAACTTTAATGTTTCACCAAATTCAGCTTAGATCTTAAGACTCGTCTGACTTGTGTTGCTGTATAACTGGCCAGACTTACCATCCCAAAAAATCTTATTTAATTTTATTTCCTAAATTTAACTATATTTATTTCCACTTCACTCTTATCCAAAGAAACATAACTATTTACACTGTTTTTATCAGTGGGAGAATATTCATACAATACTACAACCTAGAAATAATTTGCAGGTCTCAGCAGCACGAATTATGTGCCCAGCTACATCTGATTCAAATATTATGCTAATTAACAGTGAACGGTGGTTTCAGACATTACTGTGCTTCACTCGCACTGACTCTTATTCTGCCTGAAAGAATAAAAAGACCGAGCTGAAGGCGGAGCGATTCGACCAATCAGATGAAAGCAGTGTTTCAGCTCCACTCACAAGTGCGAATGAAATATTTAAGCCATAAACCGAAATGATCAAAACGTACACGGAACAACTGTCTTGTCCATGTTTTCTCTTGAATCCTCTTCTTGAGTATTGAGTCTCTTGACCTTCTGCAAGCCCCACCTTGTTCACGCAGTGATTGACGTGGCTCGAGGGGGCGGAGACGTGATCGGCTCGGAATGCATTTTCAATGTGCACATTGAGTTTTGCTACATTCATTGCGGGACACTGAATGAACATGCAATCGTAAGTGTTTTGGCTGTGAGTGTTAATGCAATTAAGAAAAATAGCATTTGAATTATCATTTTGCCACAGTTTTTGCTTGAACATGTTAGACATATCTAATCATTTCTGTAATACATTTTCATTTTCATTTTGCAACTTATAAAGCGTTAAAATTAATATTAATTTTACATATTAAAACTGGTGTAAGAAATGGCAAATGAAAATTATGTCATTTAATTTTAATTTTAATTTTGCACCAACCGTTGCACAAATGTATTGGTAAATGTAAATGTAAATACAGAAATGCATTGCCATTTTACATATTGCATTGTCATTTTGCATATTACATCCCGAATTGAATAATGCTACCCATATGCTTCCATAGTTATTAACGTTTGCTAAGATAAATACACAGTCTTGTACTTCTTGTCTACATGAAGACATAACAAACAGATCACAGGTATGTCCTTTCATTATCATCACTGGCCAGTAGAAATAAAAGTTTCTCGATCTCTTCACTTTAAAATAATGAGGAGCAGCATATTTTCCTGAAATAAAGGGGAGACAAAAGTATATGCTTTGAAATGTAGTAAAGAAAATGAAAGACTGAAGAGCTCCTGTCTGCATCATGGATCATTTATGTTGTTCAAAGCAGGAAACTAGTAATTGCAAAGTGAGCAGTTTCTCTCTGAAGTGTTTCGACATCTGAACTTTTGCTCATGCAAAACACATATGGACACACATTTCCTAAATGTTTCCCCCGTTTTGGATCTAAAGGTTCCTCTCAGTTCCACTCCAAACATGAAATACAAAACACATTTGGCTGACTTGTTTTTTTTAATCTAATGCTGACGCATGCCTTTCATTATTTACTCAGCGTGTGGAGCATGGATCAGCACACGTTTCGTCACAGGGCACTGATTTAGATGGGTGCTCACTAACACAATTTATGAAATTTCAACAAAGGTAAAAGACATTTCAAGTTATTTCTCATGTTCAGTTGGTAACTAATTTAATGCACCATTACTGTTAATAATTGTCTTTCTGAATGGATGTGCCATGTACCATTTAATCTTATTTCATTAAATAATGAAAAAAAGAAAAAAAAGAAAAACCATACACAAGAAACTGAACAGTATTTACATAACTGTTTACCTCTGATTCACGCAATGTCCGAGCTGTTTGAACTCCTAAAGAGAGTGGGCAACATCCCACATGATCTGCAAGGAACAATGCAGCTCAGCAGCCCACAAATCCCACCTCCTTTAATATAAAAATAATACGTTTGTCCTTTATTTTTCTCTGTAGAAATTCTTGAGACAACGCCATCTAACAATTAGTATGCAATACCAACAAAGCTTATTGTGTACCAGGGGCCACGTTAAAATTAATCTTAAGGATGCATTGTTTTCATTCAAATCAAAGCATAAATACAAGTCGAAAACATATCCTTGTATCGCGTTTGACACAGAAGAGTGTAAGCTACCTGCATTAGTATCATATTCTCCAAAATGATGATGAACCACTGATGAAAGATGCAGTATTCTGATGATGTCTTTCATACTTTTCTGGACTTTGACAGTGTAATTTAATTGGCAGTCAATGGGACATTCACAAGCCTCCCGGTTTTCATCTAAAATATCTTAAATTGTGTTCAGAAGACGAACAAAGCTTTTACGGGTTTAGAACGACATGGGGGTAAGTGATTAATGACAAATTTTTCATTTTAAGGTGGAGTATCCCTTTAACTGTAACCCTATAGTAGGCCTAATATAAAAGGGCTCACTGTAGTTTAGAGCACAAGCTGAGGTAGATTTGTATCGGTAAGAAAATTTTAATAAAACCGATTTTAATTAAAGAAAGCACAATTTGTCCAGTAAACCACCTGCTGTACTGAAACTGTATTAAACCGTGACATCAAAAGATACGTATTATGTTACAGGATTCTGTTTCCCCTGCTTTACCTTTATTGAGATTATCACAAAATAAACACATATTGCCCTCATCATAAAATAACACTTGAGCGCACATCTCAGAGATGATTTGCAGAGAATAAATGACTGAGCATACTGTGGAAAGCACTTATAATGAGGTGATTTGTGTCCATTATGCGAATTATTAACTATGTCAATAATCTAGGTTCATCAGCATTCATTAGAATTGCTGTAGGCCTACACAACATGTTTTGTAATAGTATGCAATTACACAACAACTAAACAAATGCACCCACTTTATCAGAGGTCATGTGATTTGTAATAACACAGCCACTGCGTCTATATAAAAGCGAGCAGAGACCGCTATTTGGACCACTGGACCGATGACACAGAGACAATACACTGCAGGTTTGACTTTATGCTTAATAAGATCATTTTTGAATGTTTGTTTTTATTTAGCGTCTTAATGTAGGCCATTATAAGGAACAAAACATAAATATGAATGACTTTATTTAGTATATAGACATACATAGAATTAGTAAAATCTTTTAAATAACTTACTGTTACTGTAGCCTACATGGTTGTCCGATGGAAAATAGATAAAGATAATAGAACATAGAAACATATTATTGAGAGGTGTTTGCAGAAACTAACACACACACACACACAAAACAAGTCCGACTCCTGCAGACTAATGTGTGATTTATGTCGATAGATAGCACTGCTGATGACAGTGCGTTAAAATACAGCATTCTGTGTAGAGTTCAAACGAGTCGGATTCGCGTTGTGGAGCATATGATTCTATTAATTAGGTTTATGGACTGTATTGCTTGGTTCTGACTTAGTTGGGATCATCACGGGGCATCGGTAAGAATGCACAAAAGTCCAAAGTCCAATCACAGTTTTAATAGAAGGATCAAGCCATCAACATACTCAGGGTATTGCATGAACATTAAGGTTGTGTGAGTGTGGTTTCTATAATAAAACAGAAATATAAATAATCAGTTTACAGTAATAAATGATATACATTTTACTCAAAAGAATAGATGCGTGAGGATACATGACTATAAAATGTAACAATTGACTAAAAATAGACACGTGACTATCGTCTTATAACCATATCTTAATCAATCAATCAATCAATCACCTTTATTTATATAGTGCTTTAAACAAAATACATTGCGCCAAAGCACTGAACAACATTCATTTGGAAAACAGTGTCTCAATAATGCAAAATGATAGTTAAAGGCAGTTCATCATTGAATTCATTGATGTCATCTCTGTTCAGTTGAAATAGTGTCTGTTTTAATTTGCAATCAAGTCAACGATATCGCTGTAGATGAAGTGACCCCAACTAAGCAAGCCAGAGGCGACAGCGGCAAGGAACCGAAACTCCATCGGTGACAGAATGGAGAAAAAAACCTTGGGAGAAACCAGGCTCAGTTGGGGGGCCAGTTCTCCTCTGACCAGACGAAACCAGTAGTTCAATTCCAGGCTGCAGCAAAGTCAAGTTAATCGAGTGTAAACTTCACAATCCACATAAATATGGCTTAATAACATGTGTAAATTGTAGACACTAAAGTAAACATATGGAGAAATATGATTCGTTATGATTATTCACGTTACAGCGCGCATCGGAACACACGTGCAAAGATAATGCACACAGTCATACCGCTAACATTAGCCTCACGGGCCACCAAAAACACTCAACATCTGAACGTTTCAACCCATAATACAAAAAATAGCAATATAACAAGATTAAAGACAGTATGAGTGGAAATTAAACTTACTTTCAAAGTTACGCACACTCATCTATGGCTTGAATACACGCGAGCCCTCCACAGCCTTCAAACGAAACATAAGTTGCGTCAGACTCTGGGGGCGGGACTAAGTTGCGACTGTCAATCATTCACAACGCACCAATAAGAATTAACCTAGAGCCTTTTCAACAGATTCCAAAGATCGGAAAACTACCTTATATTCTTTCTACAGAGGCTTAATACGCTAGGGGGAATTGCCCAGAAATGAAAGGGGGGGTGAAATGCTATTTCATGCATACTGAGTTTTTTTACACTGTTAAAGAGTTGGATTCCCATGCTAAACATGGACAAAGTTTCAAAAATTAAGTTTTACGTTTGAAGGAGTATTTTTGTTCCCAAAATACTCCTTCCGGTTTGTCACAAGTTTCGGAAAGTTTTTTTTCGAGTATGGCTCTGTGTGACGTTAGATGGAGCGGAATTTCCTTATATGGGTCCTAAGCAAGGGGCAAGGAACTCGACCGGAAGTTGAAGTCGGGTGGGGGCTGCCATCTTTTAGCAGAACTTCACTTGCGTTAGCATTCCCATTGACTCCCATTCATTTTGGCGTCACTTTGACAGCGAATAACTTTACATCTGAGGCGTTTAAAGACTCTGTTTGTCCATTATTTATTTCTAAAGATACACGACAATATATAAAGGGCTCCATTACCTTCTATGTTACATTATGGCCCCGTAGAAACAGTTTTTGTAAAAATAGGCTAACGATTGCGTCATAACCACTCAGCTCTCGGTCGCATTACCGTACAGACAGGAGGAGAAGCTTGCAGGCAATTAACTTAATATGGCGTACTGGCGTTACATTTTAAAATACTATACAAAATAATTAATCAGAATACTTACTCCTGCTCACTCACGACAAAGACATCCCCGCTCAAGCTCGCCGTCTCTGCAAGATTAAAGATGGCAGTTTGCACGCACAGCCACTTAGAAGATTTACATCTGTCAGACAGGTTGCTGACGTCGTCAAGCTTCGTTTGAGTCTGCGCGTCAGAAACGGAATTGCTAAAAAACGCTAAAACTGGGCTTCATTTGTCTCAATTGAGTTCCAATGGGGTCGCTGTGTCCATTTCTTTTACTGTCTATGGTCCTAAGGCACTTCTGCCGGAAAAGCGCGCGCTCCCGTATAGCAAGGCTGAGCAGCACAGATATTTCACTGATCAGAGCGATTCACTGATCAGAGCGAGAGCGTCGCGAAAAGTCACAAAAGAAGTGTGTTTTTGGTTGCCAGGGCAAGACAACCCTGAACAGATTACAAAAAAAAAAAGCATTAAGGGACCAGTGGATGGAGTTTATTTTTACAGAGCATCTAAGGAGTTGTGCAAGTGTTTTTGTTTGTTCCCTGCATTTCGAAGATGCTTGTTCACAAGGCCCAGTTTGACGACGGATTTGCGTATCGTTTATTTCTTAAGGATGATGCAATCCCAACGAAAAAGGGTCACGATCGTGTGTTGGAACCGCAGGCGGTGAGTAAAACCATAGACAGTAAAAGAAATGGACACAGCGACCCCATTGGAACTCAATTGAGACAAATGAAGCCCAGTTTTAGCGTTTTTTAGCACTTCCGTTTCTGACGCGCAGACTCAAACGAAGCTTGAAGACGTCAGCAACCTGTCTGACAGATGTAAATCTTCTAAGTGGCTGTGCGTGCAAACTGCCATCGTTAATCTTGCAGAGACGGCGAGCTTGAGCAGGGAGTTCTTTGTCGTGAGTGAGCAGGAGTAAGTATTCGGATTAATTATTGTGTATAGTATTTTAAAATGTAACGCCAGTACGCCATATTAAGTTAATTGCCTGCGAGCTTCTCCTCCTGTCTGTACGGTAATGCGACAGAGAGCCGAGTGGTTATGACGCAATCGTTAGCCTATTTTTTACAAAAACTGTTTATACAGGGCCATAATGTAACATAGAAGGTAATGGAGCCCTTTATACATTGTCGTGTATCTTTAGAAATAAATAATGGACAAACAGAGTCTTTAAACGCCTCAGATGTAAAGTTATTCGCTGTCAAAGTGACGCCAAAATGAATGGGAGTCAATGGGAATGCTAACGCAAGTGAAGTTCTGCTAAAAGATGGCAGCCCCCACCCGACTTCAACTTCCGGTAGAGTTCCTTTCCCCTTGAGTAAAACAGCTTCAAATATCTCTGCCTCCTTGTTAGTGCTTCCGCCTCCCCGAGACACGGGTTCGAGCCCCGCTCGGAGCGAGTTGTTGCTGTTGCTGCTTTCGTTCAGTTTCAGCCTCTGGATCTGATTCTGGAGCATAAATAAACGGCTGAATCTGACTGTTAGCCATGGTTTGTTTTGAATGATGTTTTTTTTTCACAGCTTCCACATGCTCTCAACGCAAAAGCCTACTCGCGCTCGTGATTCTTTAGCTCCGCCCACACGTCACGCCTCCAGCCAGTCGTGTTTTTCCGGGAAAAATCGGTACAGACCAGAGGGGTTACCAGGATGTCATGTTTGGGGGGGCATTTGGCTTTTTTGGGGGGGCAACATAAACAACTGAAAAAATCGGCGTAAAAAAATCTTTAGCCTACTACACACAATCTGTTTTAGTGCATATCTTTTTCTAAGCCAGGAACCCACAGATAGGTACAGGGCCCCTATTAGACTATAGGGCTGTCACATAAAAGTTAGTTAAACCCGGTCAACATTAATAATATGATGATGATATTATTATTATTATTCACATATTCATATATAGAACAGATCACAGTGATTGCCTGATGATGAGTGACAGGTGTTTGCTTGTGAGAAGACTTGCTACACGAGTAGGATTTTTTTTAAATGAATCTGAAGTCAGGTTTGTATAGACAAGAGGTAAATTAATTTGTTTCTTCTAAGCTGTTCCAGACATAGGTGCTACCATAAATTCGCCAGTTAGCCTCTAAGTTTCTTTGTGAATGCGGCCCAAGGTAATAAAAAAAAAAAAAAAATGCATATGCTCATTTGAACAGTATGAGTATAGTATTTGAATGGTATTCTCTGGTTGTAAGTGGCTTTGGATAAAAGTGTTTGCTAAATGAATAAATGTAAACATGTAGGCCTAGATAAAAGGGAACATATTAGGCTACAGGGGGTAAGGAGACTTAGAGAGTTGAAATAAAATATATTTTTGTGAAACTATAAGAATTTAATTTATAATCTCATTAGCAGAGGCAACATAAATGTTTTTAAATATGGTTTTATTTTTATTTTATTTGTTTATTTAATTTTATTTATTATTAGTGGTGCTTGACATAGGCAAATGTTATTATTATTTTACAGGGGTGTGGAATCTGTATGGGTTTTTTTTTTTTTTTTTTTTTTTTTTTTTTTTTTAGAAATCATGATTTTATCCTGATTCTTTGTCATGTTGGTTTTTCTATTTTGCAAGCTGTTTGAGCATCACAGCCAAACTAATTTCCCTATTATAAAGCATTTTAAGGTAACAAAATATGAAAAAGTATGGCAGATATTTAGGCCAAAGTGCATGGGTGAAGATAAAAATCTTTGTAATTATTTTATCTTTGTTATTAAAAAATGAGAACAAAGATACACATTAAAAATACAGATATAATACAAATAAAGTGTTTTATTTTCAGGTACAAGAAATGTAATTAGCAGGAGCATTAAAAATAATTAATGAACAAATATAAAAATAAAACACTATATACACTGATTCCTATTAAAGCAACTGTATTATTATTATTTTTTTTTTTCAGTCAAGAGTATTGAGTGATTTTTCTCTGTGGGTTTGGTGTTTTATTAACATTAAAGGAATAATTCACCCAAAAATTTTAATAGTGAAGAAAAAAGCCTGAATGAGTTTCTTTCTTCTGCTAAATATAAGCATTATTTTGAAGAAAACCAAACAGTTGCTGGTTCACAGTGACTTCCAGAGTATGTTTTACTACCATCAAAGTAAATGTGAACCAGAAATCGTTTGGTTACACAGATTCTACAAAATATCTTCTTTTGTGTTCAGCACAAGAAAGAAGTTAATATAGGTTTTGGAAAACATGTGAGTGTATAAACAATGACAGAAATTCAATTTTAGGGTGAACTGTCCCTTTAATTCACACGGCAGCATGTACTGCCTACTGTCCCTTTAAGACCTGCATGCATACAGACATGCATCCTCTTTCAGTTGTTTACTTTCATTTTAGACATATCCAACTTAGTCTATACATAAACCTTGTGATTCGACAGTATTAGCTCAGAACATAACTTAGAAATCAGGCACAGTTTGAAGGGCTTTTTCGTTTTCGTGCCGCACTTTGATTGTGCTTAGAAGAACCGAACGTCAGAAAAGCACACGAATGAAACTTTTAAATAAGCAATAAGGATTTAAAGCAGATGCAAATAATAATAATAATAATTTTGTGAATAAGTGCCGTATCCTGTTTGAGAAACTCTACCGCTGAGATAACACTTATGTTAATGTATTATAATAATTCTGTGGCGCCAGAACTGCAGCTGATAGAATGTGCGCTGCGGCACAATGCAACAATATTTCTTGAAAAGCAGATCGTGGAGACATTTTTATTGTCCACAACCAAAAATATTAATATACTATACTACCCTCGGCAGAAATTGAGGACAGGGGGCAGACGGGACCGCGAGGGCACTTTAGCGTTGGACCTCAAAGTCGTAGTCGCAAGTCGCAGAATTCTCTGACTTTCAAAAAACCCTGTTTCAGTCAAAATCACGATGTCTCGCTCTCAATGCACTTCGATCCCATACGCTGTTTTGGGGTGGCAACTGGAGTGGCTAAGCTCATTTGTGCCACCCTTGTGGACACGCCACTGCTCTAAGGCTCTGCCAGGTAAACATTTCATTGGCGTTCTATTCTCACATGATGCCCTTTTTCTGAGCCCGTAAGTCTGAAGCACGCGAGCACTATCAAACAGCGCCAAACTGGATTTTTGTTTGGTCAGACTCATCTGCTACTGATGGAAAAATATGCACAAAACAATCAACTTTTAAATGTTTATTTATCATCAGAGGGACAGTCCGTTTCTCGGGGAGGCAGGGCTTATCCTAGGGGAGGCACTGCCTCCCCCAGCCTCCCCCTAGACACGCCCCTGGTACAGACTATCTTTCTCTTATGAATATAATAAAACTAAAGACTTTTTGGAGTTATGAAGGAAGCAGTACTACTCTATATGTACTCAAGATTAACAGGATATTGAGTGAAAACGAGCATTTCACCCCCCCCCCCCCCCCCCCCCCGGCGTTTTTCAACTGCTTTACGATTTGTTGTAACCCACTGGTTTCTAGATTAAGCTTTTATGCAGTATGGTAAAGTGGATACTGATTGAAAAAATACATGATTTGTTCTGTATAAATACTTACTTCTCCTCCCTTCTGAAGTGCAGAATTATGTTATCAAAGATATTGATCCATATTAATGTAGGAGTTGAATTATAAATTCTGAAAGCATATATCCTCTAAAAGGAAATGTTGTGATTGTTTCGGAGCACACTCGGATATAGACATCTTTAAGGCTAACATTTTCATACTAACTGCCAAAAACTTCCGTTCTGTTACATTTGGGACTTTTGGGAACACTATAATGAAATTTGCTTTGGATATGTTAGCCTGAAGGTTATCTATTAGCTTGTGTGATCCATAACAATGAGATAAAAATTCATTTAGAAGATGCATTAAAAATGTACAATCTCTCTACCTCTCTTATTCATTTGGGTTGAATAAAGTCTGGTTTTATGTAAGTTCAACACAAACCATATCATGTACTATATCATTGGCTGTTCCTCATTTCACATCAAAACACACAGGGAATACAAATACCAAAATCTATATGCAAGTAAAAACATGGTGACTAAATAATCGAATGCATATTGCACATATTTGTGATGTACATGTGTCTTTTATATTGATGTACGATATAAATTCTGTAACTTATGTGTTGTAGATTGTTAACTTCTTACAACTGCAACCTGCAAAACAATCAAAATGACTGCACAAGAATGGGGCAATAACCTCTCCCCTCCAGAAAACTGTCAGATTGCAGCAATAACAGATGAACCAATCAATTGCAGATGGACAAAATCAAGTCCTGCATAATTTTTTTTTCTCATTCTCATTAGTCTCATTTGAGATGTACCTCGCCTCATCTAAAATTTAGATGAGAATAGGCAGCTGCAGTGAGAGAAGGTGTGAAATAAGTGCAGTAAAGATGGACAGTTCCCTGTTCACTCGACATTGCGTCAGTACCTGATGCCATGAGGAAACTCTGAGAAATATTGAAGCCTTATGGAAGCCAAAATTCGATCAGATACGCATAGAATATATATATATATATATATATATATATATATATATACATATATATATATATATATATATATATATATATACTTTTTATTTGCAAGATTTTTTTTTAAAATATGACAACAATAATATATCCCATACACCGTGCTGTCAGGGTATTTCCAAAAATTCACATAATTTCTACATAAAGAAACATGATATTAAAGGTGCAAAACCAAAAATGTTAGAAGACTTATGTACAGTATGGTTGTGTGAACCAATGAACATTAAGCTGTGTCATCAGCCAGTCATTTCCCCCTGTGCTTCTGATCATTTCATGATAATGAACAGTCTGGGAGCAACTCCAAAGCTGATGGGCCTGCAGTCTGAGTGGAGCACCTGATTCGTTGCTGATTGTTGCTCTGTCTCTCAACAATATGGGTAAAAAAAAAAACAAATCTATTTTTTTGTTACTGATATAATGTAAGACTTGTTCTTATTTTTTAGTGCATTGATGTGTTTTCAAGAACAATTATTTTGTTCATTTTAGATTGCAGATTTCCCAATCTAACCATTGTGACAACTGGAAACTCTGCAGCAGTCCAGTTTGGACAGGACAACATTCTCCTTGGAGAAGAACAACCAAATATTGAAAATGTACAAATATCCAGGATTGTTCCTCTACAGAGGAAAATATCAGAACACCACGTCACGGTGATCAACTTAACTGGCTTACATGAGACTGAACTTCACCTGGACCCTGCTAATGATATCATTGGTCAACTTGTGCATGAAAACAAAATCAACACTTTCATCTTTGTAGTGCGACTGGGTCAGTTAACAGATGCTGATAAGATGGGTCTTGAATGGCTTCAGAAAGTATTTGGTGAAGAAGTTCTTCAGTTTGGGATGATTCTCTTCACCTATGAAGCAGAAGAGGAGTGTGACACCATAACAGATGATCTGAAGAAAAACCCTTTATTAGAGCAACTGCTGGAGAAATGTGGAGGAAGATATCACACCTGTTCCAAGATCATGAACAACCAATATGAGATGAGAGAACTGATGAAGAAGATTGAGAATAAACGGCAGCACTACACTGAAGAGATGTACAACACCGCAAGAGAGAGAGAAGCCCTGCAAAATAATGAATGTCAAAGTGGTAAATTAGTAGATTTGTAGACTATAATCTAACCTTCTGATTTAGTATGATGTTATAGATATATTTGTTTAAAAAGATTAGCCTTGATATATCAGTTAAATATTTTCCAATTAGAATGAAAAACTCAAAGCTTTTTGATGAAATGTATATAACTGCTATTATATAGCAAAAAAAAAAAATCTAATAACTGTAGAATTCTTGAAAGTTAATCTGGGTTTTTGTTTGTTTGTTTCAAAAGATGAACCTGCAATCAATAAGGACATCATGGATCCCACCACAACAACAGAAACAGAAGAAAAACACAAAGTAAGAGCTGAGTTTTGTGTGCAAATATAATAGCTGATTATTATTATTTGCTTGATAGTTACATCCTCAAATTACTCAGTGGTTTTATTGGGATTATGTGAACATTATATTATCCTGATGACAAGGAAAGTTAAGACGCAATTTGGAACAAATTTACCTAAATACAGGGGAGCACAAGCCTAATTTCAGTCTCAGATCGTGAGTCAAAAGCTTTAAACTAGCTTCTGAGCAAATTTGGTCCCGAGTAAGTCAGTTTCCAGAAAATTGAATATTGAAGGATACAATACAACCTCAGTACCTGAAGTTGATAAAATTCAATCAAGTTGAACAGCTCTCTCTTCATGTTGTAAATAAAGGATCAACAAAAGCATTTGATAAAAAGCTGATGTTTTTAGTTTAATTAAAGGGTTAGTTCACCCAAAAAACGAAAATTAGGCTGCGTTTTACACATCCCCAAGGCATCCTAGGTGTATATGACTTTCTTCTTTCAGACGAATCCAGTCAAAGTTATATAAAAAAATTGTCTTTGATCTTTCAAACTCTATCATTGGAGTCAGCGGGGTAATGCATTGCATCAGACCAAAAGAAGATAAATAAAAAGTGCCATTAAAAAAAAAATCGATCCGTTTTTGTAAGAAAAATATCCATATTCAAAACATAATAATCACTTTTATCTAGCTTGCGCTCTGAAAAACGGTGGTGGTTGGGATTAAGATGCAACCTTATTTTCATTTTTGGGTGACTAACCCTTTAAGACTTGTATTCTGTAATATGATTACATTCTTCCTGATTACACACTGTCAGAAAACACTGTCATTATATGTCATGTTCACATAGGGGTATAACAATTACCTGTTTGACGATAAATCATGATACAATTTCCCACAGTTAGTATTACCGTTTCATATTTTTATTGTCATTAAAGCAGTATTAGATTACTGCGATTTGAACAACTGGCAATAAATGAATACTGTCGAGTAGGTTTGGGAATCGTAAGAAGTTTTGAGGTTCTGGTTCCACTTAACGGTTCTGGTTCTGATTCCGGTTCCAATAATGCTAGTCGAACAATCAGCATATGCATTAAAATAAATATTTTCTATCACTTGTTTATCACTCTTGAAATGACCTGTATACTAAATAATCTAACCCTCATAACAATAGCAGTCTATTTATTTAGTGGTCCAATTTTAAGCCAGTATGTATATTAATGACAATATGGGACAAATATAATGTAATTTAGTGACGGCAGGTGCAGCAGCCGGATATCATCCGTTAGATGTACAGTCAGACAAAACGATGTGCAGTTATTAAAGGCGCGAGTGCACATACAGTCTTGGGAAACAATGTGTTCGGGAATTAAATACGGGACAGCGCAACGAGTCTGTGGAATGGTGCCCAAAGTGCCCTTTTGTCAAAGCAAAATTTTTTCATTTTTTTTTTTTTTGTCATAACGTACCCTTTTGTGAATGCCTGCCCATGCCCAATCTAAATTTTAGTAAAATTTCTGAATAATAATTTAGCCGTCAATAAGATGACCCACATGATGACCTTTCACCTAACGACGACCGGGAAGATTCGTCACGCCGCGCGCGCATTTTTTAATTGCTAGAGGATATTTTCAACACCGCAGAAGCTGGTAAGTTGTGTTTCATTCTCAGCGAAGTGATTTTGATATTTATTTACTTATTATTATTTTACAAGCACGACGTGATGTGAGAACATGCAGATATGTTGCAGAGTGTAGCTGTAGTGTAGAAGTAACGTTAGCGTGCTGTTTGAGGGAGAATCGTTTCACAGGCATCGAGGGCAGAGGCGTCATGCCCATGTTCTGGGCAAAGTGGATTTTAAATGCAGCTTCCAAATTCAATGCTAAATTCAAATCTGTGTTCGCTGGCTGGCGCTGAGCCAGAGACAGACGCGTTCGTATAACGCTTCATGATGATAACCAATCAGAAACGATTCTGTTGCGCTTATAAATGCAATGGCCAATCAGAGACGTGCAGAAGAGTCGTCACTGAAACGCGGTGTTTTGTTCACTTGCTCGCTGACTGAATTCTTTAGCGAATTCTCTCATCAGAAACAACAAAAGTGCAGATGTGCATAATGTAATGTAAAGTGCTTCAGTGATTTTAATGGGAGTTTTTGAGAGTCCCTGAACTCTGGCTAGACTGAATGAAAATGTTCTTTGATAATGTAAATGTTTTTTACTCTGTAAAATGAAAGTGTTAAAATGAGTATCTTACAATATTGTTATTAAAATTTACATTAAATGCAAATTCAGTCATATTGAAAATATTATATGGCACTTAAGTAAAAAGTCGGGGTATTATGTGTAGTTAATAGATAACACTACTTTTCCATATATTGATTAAATAACAATCTATAAAGGTGCAAAACGGGTTTACTTACACATTTGAGAATCAAGATATTTCCTGATATATTAAGCATGTTTAGAATTGTTTTGAATAAAAAGAAAAAAATAAATAAAACATAATCCTATATCAGTTATACAGTGCTTTCGTAGCATGACTTATACCCCCCAATGTGCCCCCTCAAAAATCACGAATGCATGACGCCCCTGATCGAGGGGTCTGGTCTTTTTATGTTATTTGACTAAACTTTTATTATGTTACAGTATTTATTTATTTTTTAACACGCAGAGTGCCTTAAAAATAATTATCATAACACTGGTAGGCTTATTCAGATTTTCTCATTCTCTGAATTATCATTATGAAAATAAAAACAATTCAGAAAGGAATTAAAATATAATTATATTTTAAATGTGACACAAATATATATTTTTTCTACAATAGCAACAGTGTTTACGACAGCAAGACCACTTTAGCCTGTAAACTCAATAATATCTCTCTGGAAATAAATTTACAAATATCAATGTCAATAAAAAATTAATAATATACCTGACATCAAAGTGCAGTGTCAAGGAGATGAATAACACATGTAGCCTGTCATTTGTTAACATTGCAAAGGTGTTCAATTTTAGACAACAAGAACTACTACAGTAATAATAATATTAATCACTATATTCCAGTGTATCAGTTGTTTAATGTTTTGTATCAACATTTAAGGTGGACTTATTGATTAGGTGCAAGAGTAGTACTGATGGTTAAAATAATAGATTAATGCTGAAATAGTAAATTGAGCCTTGTTCCTAGATGGACAGAGAGTGGAAAGTAGTAGATCAGATGAGGAGATGGAGATAGAGGAAGAAAAGAGGAAAATGTAAGTGACAGAAAGAGAGCAGCAAGCCAGAAGACAGAGGCTGGTGAGAAAGAGGAAAATGTAGAGGCACAAGTGTTTTCTATAGTTTTTACTATAACAGCTGTTCTTAATTATTCTGTGGAACAGAGAAGAAAAAGGTATCAGGTTGGGACAATTTAATACATTTCAGTTTCTAATCCCAGAGTTATTATTAGGTGGAAAGAATTATTATTATTATTTTTTTACTTTTAAACTTAAAATTGTCTCTTCTAATCTGTTTCTTTTTCAAAAGTGCATCACAGCATTTGCTACCGTATCAATACATAATCATCCATATCGACACGGGAATCGACAAGGAATGCATCACAATATATTGCTGTATTTATATTTTGAACCACACTATTTAAACCTTGTTCCATGTGCCCCTTTTATACTTTGAGCACCTGCCCCTCCAAAGGTCTCTGCACGGCCCTGTTGGTTACTGTATTCTTTTAAGCTCTAAACAAGACATTTTTTATTGAATGCTAGACATCAAATTGTTGTTATTTTCATCTGAAAGAAGAACTTTTTTTCAGTAAGCTAGGCCCTATGTGTTCAGTATGCTTGTTTCAGTAAGCTATGTGTTTTCAAGGCTCCAAGGTTTTATTGAATGCTATCTCTATACAAGTGCAAAGTAATGCATTCTTAGTCAGTCTTTTATTTTGTAATTTTAAGAGCAATAAACATATATTGCAATGTTAAGGAATTCGTGTTTTTTTCATTCAGATATAAACCAACATGTATAAATTGTTAGTAGTCAATTAATGGGGAGATATTCGAAATCGAATCGGTCTGAAAAAATTAATCGTTAGATTAATCGATGCATCGAAAAAATAATCGCTAGATTAATCGTTTAAAAAATAATAGTTTATCCCAGCCCTAGTAGCTGCGGAGCTGTGTTTCTGATTAGTGGAGTGAGGTGCAGGAAATGGTGAACCAGGAGCGGAGTGATTTTTGAACAATTGGAGCGCAGCGGGGAGATTGTTGCCCCTTCACTTCGCTCACATACTCTGGTGTGAAATGTGAATTTAAATGTCCGTGTGTGAAGACGTTGCACAGCGCAAATTTGTGAATGAATGTTCCGAAGTGAGGTAAACTTCAACAGAGTAGGGAGCAAGGAACGCTGTATGTCAATATGAACACAGTTCATGCACAGAGCTCACTTCTAACGAGCTGATAATCTCAGGTGTGTTAACAAAGAGAGACCTTTGAAAAATGCAGAGCTTGGGGGCACGAAGACTGGAATTGAGAACTGCTGACCTAAAGAAAGTGCTCCAAATAGCAATTCTGTTCCCTTTCAGTCAGTCACTCTCGATGCCACGTCGGTGACCGACGAATATGGGATATCACTTCGATAGACCAATCTACTTTGAGTGTAAACTAAATGAGCCAATGCACATTGGCATGCAATTATTGCATCCAGCTGCCGCTGATCACTGCGTGAGTATAAGAGGGCAGCAGGTGCAATGCATACCAGCTTTTCGCTTCGGAGCCGAGCGTTAGTATCGCTCTGCTCAACTGTGGCCGGGCCTGTAGGCACTCGTCTGGTCTGACCGGCAGTGCCTATGTGGCTTGCGGGGAAGCTGCTTCCGCCTTACACGCTATGGCGTTACTGCAGGTGCACCAGGCTAAGGCACTGAAAGACCTGCACGAGGGTGGTCACGATCCAGCGCTTCTGGAAGAGCTCCGAACTGCCACTGACTTTGCGCTTCGAGCGATGAAGGTCACCGCGAGTTCGCTGGGTCATGCGATATCCACATTAGTGGTCCAGGAGCGCCATCTGTGGCTGGGTCTGGCAGACATGAGGGACATCAACAAAGTCCGGTTTCTCAATGCCCCTGTGTCCCAGACCGGCCTCTTCGGCAACGCAGTCGAGATCTTGGCCCAGCAAGTCTCGGCTGCCCAAAAGCAGACTGAGGCGATCCGACACATCCTGCCCTGGCGGGCAGCTGCTGCTATCTCCACCCACCCGCCGGCTGCAGTGCCCCAGCCTGCATCTTCTCCTGCTCACGCGTCGCATCTGCAGCACCCTCCAAGTGGTGCCGTTGAGCTGGGTGCAGGCAGGCTGCCCCTCCCGTCCTGGCCCCCGTCAAACTTGGCAGTGAGCAGAAGAGCAAGAGGCCCTGGGACGGGTGACCCAGAGAGAGGTAGCTGCTTTCTGGGGGATGGTGAAGGCACCTCTCCCTCCCCTGGAGGAGGGCCAGGCGGAGAATCTGGAGATCTCGACAGGAGAGTAGTTTCCTCCCTCTCTGGGTCCCAGGAGGGCATGGAGAGTTGCGGACGGCCAAGCACCGGACCTCACTCATCCTCCTCCTTCGCCAGATGGCAGCAGCGGGCGGTTCAAGAGGGTCAACAAAGGCCCTACTCACGCACCCTCTGCCAACCCGTGGAACCAGGTGAGCCCTGCACCTCACACTCGCACCACACTCCGGCCTGCTCACAAGCCGCCCGAGTTGGGTCCCTGTGTTCCACCTCGCTGCCCCACTGCGGGTACGGCTGTGGTTCTGCTGGTCCCACTTGTACGGTTCTTAGGCGCCTGGTCAGCGCTACCCAGCCCGTCTCACTGGCTTCTGCGAACCATCATCCTCGGCTATGCGATTCAGATTGCCCGGCTTCCCACCAAGCTCTGCGGTGTCCGCTACACTACAGTGAAAGCGTCCGATGCCCCTGTCTTGCGGAGAGAGATCGCAGTCCTACTGGCGAAGGCCGCGATAGAGCCGGTCCCTCCAGCCGATATGATGACGGGGCTTTACAGCCCGTACCTCATTTTACCCAAGAAAAGCGGTGGGTTAGGACCGATCTTGGATCTGTAGCCCTCCATCGGCTACAGTTCAAAATGTTGACACAGAAACGCATTTTCAGGTGCGTCCGTCCCCAAGATTGGTTTACAGCGATCGACCTGAAGGACGTGTACTTTCATGTGTCCATAATTCCGCGCCACAGACCTTTTCTGTGGTTTGCGTCCGAAGGACTAGCATATCAGTACAAGTTCCTGCCCTTCCGGCAGTTCCTGATACTAGCACAGTCTTGAGATCAGTTGTGCGAGCACTGGGATGTGGTGCTCCGGCTCCTGAGCCTGTTGGGCCTTCAGGTCAGCTGGGAAAAGAGCAAACTCTCGCCATTGCAGAGGATCTCTTTTCTCGGTATGAAGTTGGATTCGGTCGAACAGACAGCACGCCTCACAGATGAACGTGCGCGGTCGGTGCTAGCCTGCTTGAATACGTTCAAGAGCAGGACAGCGGTCACGCTGAAATTCTTTCAGAGGCTCCTGGGGCATATGGTGGCCACAGCGGCACTTACAACGCTCGGCCTATTACATATGAGACCGCTCCAGCACTGGCTTTATGGCCGAGTCCCGAGGTGGGCGTGGAAGCGCGGCACTCACCGGGTCCAAGTTACACCGGCCTGTCGCCAAACCCTCACTCCATGGTCAGATCTTGCGTTCCTCTGGGCAGGGGTGCCCCTAGAGCAGATCTCCCGGCATGCTGTGGTTTACACGCATGCCTCCACCACCGCCTGGGGGGCCACGTACAACGGGCATGGAGTCTCAGGGGTTTGGGTTGTTAGCAACTCAAAGGTCTCTTACGAGGCAAGCCTGTGCTGGTCCGATTGGACAACACTGCGACTGTTGCGTACATCAACCGCCAAGGTGGTCTGCGCTCTCGTCGCAACTCACCCGCCACCTCCTCCTTTGGAGTCAGAAGGTTCTGAGGCCACTTCGTGCTGTTCACATTCCAGGCCTGCTAAGTCGTACAGCCGACGAGCTGTCTTGAGCAATGCTCGCGGGAGAATGGCAACTCCATCCACTGACGGTCCAGCTGATTTGGAGGCGGTTCAGAGCCGCTCAGGTAGACCTGTTTGCTGCTCCAGAGACCTCTCACTGCCAGGTTTTCTACTACCTGACCGAGGGTACTCTCGGCATGGGTGCACTGGCACACAGCTGGCTGCGGGACCTACGCAAGTATGCGTTTGCCCCAGTGAGCCTTCTCGCACAGACATTGTGCAAAGTCCGGGAGGACGAGGAGCAAGTCTTGCTAGTAGCGCCATATTGGCCTACTCGGACCTGGTTCCCCGAACTAGTGCTCCTCTCGACAGCCCCTCCTTGGCCGGTTCCTCTGAGGAGGGATTTACTAACTCAGAGACGGGGCACCATTTGGCACCTGCGTCCAGACCTTTGGAAACTCCATGTTTGGTCCCTGGACGGGACGCGGAGGTTCTAGGTGACCTACCCCAAGAGGTAGTTAACACCATCACTTCGGCAAGAGCACCGTCTAAGAGACACACCTATGCCTTGAAATGGAACCTGTTCGTTGAGTGGTGTTGTTCTCGCCGAGAAGACCCCCGAAGATGCCCGATTGCGGTCGTGCTATCCTTTCTGCAGCAAGGGTTGGAGCGAAGGCTGTCTCCCTCCACCCTCAAAGTCCAGGTTGCCGCTATTGCTGCGTACCATGACCCCGTGAATGGGAAGTCTTTGGGTAAGCATGACCTCATCATCAGGTTCCTTAGAGGAGGAGGTAAAATCCATCCCGGCCCCCCTGTATACCCTCTTGGGACCTGTCTCTAGTGCTTAAATCACTACAGCAGGGCCCATTCGAGCCTTTGCATTCAGTTGAGCTAAAGTTTCTTTCATTGAAAACTCTGCTCCTGCTTGCACTGGCCTCCATCAAGAGGGTAGGGGACCTGCATGCATTTTCGGTCGAAGATTCGTGCCTAGAGTTCGGGCCAGCTGACTCCCAGGTAATCCTGAGGCCCCGGCCTGGCTACGTGCCCAAGGTTCCCACTACACCCTTCAAAGACCAAGTGGTGAACCTGCTTTGTCCCGTCCGAGCATTAAGGTGCTACGTGGACCGGACGCAAAGCTTCAGGACCTCAGACCAGCTCTTTGTCTGTTACGGAGGCCGGCAGAAGGGTAATGCGTCTCTAAGCAGAGGATGGCCCACTGGATTGTGGATGCCATAACCCTGGCTTATCAGGCTCAGGATGTGCCCTGCCCGTTCAGGTTGCAAACTCACTCAACTAGAAGTGTTGCGTCCTCCTGGGCGCTGGCTCATGGCGCCTCGCTGACAGATATTTGTAGAGCTGCGGGCTGGGCGACCCCTAACACATTTGCTAGGTTCTATAGCCTTCGTGTAGAGCCGGTATACTCCTGTGTTCTCACCTCAAACAGGTAGTGGCACTGAGAGGCCCCGGTTAGTGTCGGCTTGCTAAAACTAAAGCTCCAGAGTGTCCATACTGTAGACCCTGTTGAGATCCTCCATCACCCTAGGCAGCTGGACACGGCGGAACGTCCGGCGCCAGGCCTTCCTGATGAATCTGTGAGAACCATGGAAGGCTGGGTTCCATATTGAGACCTAAGCGGTACTCGTATGTGTATAGTCCATGGTATAGCCTTAGAGCCCGTGTTTCCCCGGCAGACTTCTGCCTTCCCAAGAGGGTTTTAATCACCTCAAATTTCTCTGTATACTCCTAAACGGATGCTTTATGTTTATTTGCCTCCGAGACCTCCTTCGGGAAGGATGGGGCTTCCACAGCGTCCCGGCTCCAAGCGGACCGGGTATGTTTTCCCAGTGTTATCCAATCTCACCCAGTGAGGTAGTGCTTTGACAATGTTGAGTGGAGCTACTTGTTCTGAGTCCCGGCCTACACCTAATAGGGGCGCAGGCGGCTCGCACAGGGCACTGGAAGGGGCAGCACCCATGGCGCTTTGATAGGGATCCCATATTCGTCGGTCACCGACGTGGCGTCGAGAGTGACCGACTGAAAGGGAACGTCTCGGTTACGTATGGTAACCCTCGTTCCCTGAAGGAGGGAACGGAGACGCCACGTCCCGTCGCCATGGTTGCTGTACCGCCCGGGTTCCCGGCTCGGCTCCTCAGCGAAAAACTGGTATGCATTGCACCTGGTGCCCTCTTATACTCACGCAGTGATCAGCGGCAGCTGGATGCAATAATTGCATGCCAATGTGCATTGGCTCGTTTAGTTTACACTCGAAGTAGATTGGTCTATCGAAGCGATATCCCATATTCGTCAGTCACCGACGTGGCGTCTCCGTTCCCTCCTCCAGGGAACGAGGGTTACCATACGTAACCGAGACGTTATTAAGCAATTATAATTTTGACTTATATTTTATCTTTATTTAAAGGCTAAAATGTGAGGTTTACATTTTTATTAAACTTTTTCAAAGCTTTATTTGAACATTTACATTAGATATCTCAATCGCTATTAAACTGTTGTCATTCAAGTTGTCATTTAAAATCCGGACATCATTGGTAATGTTATTGTTTTAGTGATTATGCAAACAAAAATTGTGTTGATTTTTAAATATAAAACTTGGTTAAGTGATTTATGTGTATGTACTTTTTTAACATCTCTAACAATACTGTGATAATACTGATAACCTTGATCATTTTGGTCACTTAATTTTAATCATGATAAGAAATTTTAATATTGTTACATTCCTATTCATATATAATTAAAGTTAGAAAGAAATTTGAGTTAAATGACTAACATTTTTAACAAGAACAAAATTATATGCCCAAAATGGAAGACTCAAAGTAAAAGATTTAATTTAGCATTAATGTATTTTTCCTGGTCTTGCATGAAATAATGACATATATATGAACTTTTTTTCAGTGTTGGTTTTCAGAAGGGATAATGAAAAATGAAACCTAAAAGCTGTGAATTCTACTTTTTAGAGTATTTTCTATAGAGCAGGCACAGATGATATACAGCTTGTAACATAGCAGTGTATTTTAAAGCAAACACTCTGCAAATTATCTTGCATATAAATAATTTAAAACAACATTGTGCCTTTTATTTCACAGATAACTGCTGAAGAGCAGACAACTGAAATTGAGGGACCATATGAGCATGGAGAAAAAGAAAAGCTTACAAGGTCAAAAGCACTCTTTCTCAGACTTCACCTTGACAAACATGACTACAAACTGACAGCCGCAGATGTTCTTCAGTTATCTGCACATTCGTTACAGTCCAATGAGTCTTGTGCTGAAGAGGATCTGATTCAGATGTTCATACACAAACTGCTGATGATGGACTATAAAGCAAGATGTATTAATGTTAAGACTGATGAGGAAGGTCACAGTGATTCATTTAAACAAGAAGCTGATTTTGATGATTTTTTTTTCGAATCAATTTCAGACCACAAATCGAGTAAAACTGATCCTATCCATCCAATGGATGTTCAGATGGCTGCGTTTCATTGTGCTGATAGTTTCCTGAAGCAGCTGATGGTGACTAAACTGTCTCAGTGTCAGTATGCTCTGCCTCTGCTTGTTCCTGATCCATTTACACAAGAGATTGAGTTTCCTCTCTGGACATTCAGACAAATCAACAAGAGCTGGAAAATGAAGGATGCAGACAATGAGATCATCAGTCATATCCAGCCGGTCTTCAAGGCACAAACTCCAATGGTGTCTTTCTTCAGGTTTGGCTCTGTTTCCTCATCCAAGTCTCAGCTGATGAGCAGTCTGATCAATGAGAAACACAACACGTTCTTCCACAGGAACTGCCCAGGAAGCAGCAGAGCCAGAGTCCTGATGGATGGAGTGGTGGAGATCACCTGGTTCTGCCCTGCTGGGAAAAACACGGATAAATTCAATGAATGCGTTGCATTCTGTAACCTCCACGGTGATGCAGCAGACAATGAGAAACAGCTACGGATTCTCACTGAAATGGCCTCAGTCAATGTTGTTCTTCTACCACAACTTCCTAGGAATGACAAAAGAATGAAACAAGTTGAAAAGCTCTTTAATGACTTAAAACCACTCATTTGTCTTTTTGATGAGAGGGATTCAGCTCTCACAGAGACACGGAGAGGAAAATACAAAATTGGTTTGAAAAACAGAAGCCAGTCAGATATATCTGAAGAACTCAGAAGAGCTATAAATTATTGTTTCTCATTATCATCTTCCACTTTCATTCTTGAAGATGTGTCCAAACTCTCAGACATCATAGTAGATGAGAAAAATAATGACGACTGCAGGAGCGGAAAAGAAGCAGCGCAGAAGATGATGGGATTACTCCGGAATAAAAAACTGTCTGAAATCAAAGAATCAGTTCTGCCCCATCAGGGGAAACTGTGGCATCAGTGGTGTCAGAAGAACAAAGAACTACATCGACCTCAACCTAATGAATTAGACACAGAGCAGAGTAAAAAAAAACGAGAACTGATGAAAATCCGTGAACAGCAGCATGAGTATGACATCAGTGAGTTTATAAAGATCTTCATTAAAGAAACAAACTCAGGTTCTGCAAAAAAGATGTTTTTCCTTAAATGGCTTGGAATCCTCATGGATGAAAATACCTCAGCTGACCTTTTTGGTCTTCATCACAAGTATAATGAACAGTGGTCAGCAGTATTAAAACTGAAAGAGAACAATGATAAATCTGAACAGTTTAAGACTGAACAAACTAAATTTGAGGGAATATCTGAGGAACTTCAAGCTGCAGCGTTTGGCTTGGAGCACATCATGAGGGAGATTGGCCAGATATATGAATCATGTATATCTGTGCAGAAGATCAAGGAAGGCCTGGAGTTTGAGATCTCTTCTATGCCGAGTCTTGCAGCAGAGATGATGATCTCTGGATTTCCACTGGAGCTGATGGATGGAGATGCTGGTCACGTTCCTGTGATCTGGATTACTGCTGTTCTAGATGAACTTATCAAGAAACTTGGAGACATGAGAGTCTTTGTGATATCAATTTTAGGAGTTCAGAGCTCTGGTAAATCCACCATGCTGAACGCCATGTTTGGACTGCAGTTTGCGGTCAGCGCTGGAAGGACCACCAGAGGAGCTTTTATGCAGCTGGTCAGAGTGTCAGACGAAATGAAAGCACATCTTAACTTAGACTATATTCTGGTTGTAGATACTGAAGGTCTTCGTAGTTCTGAAATGGCTGTAAGATCAACAAGACATCGTGACAATGAAATGGCCACATTTGTTGTTGGTCTTGCAAATTTAACACTGATCAACATCTTTGGAGAAAACCCAGCTGAGATGCAGGACATTCTTCAGATTGTTGTTCAGGCCTTCCTGAGGATGAAGAAGGTCACACTGAATCCCAGCTGTGTGTTTGTGCATCAGAACGTTTCAGACGTCACAGCTGGAGAGAAAAACATGGAAGGAAGGAGACGACTGCAGGAGACACTGGATAAGATGACCAAACTCGCTGCTAAAGAGGAAGTCTATGATGCAGAATGTTTCAGTGATGTCATTGAATTTGATATAAGGAATGATGTGAAGTACTTTGCTCAGCTCTGGGAGGGCAACCCACCCATGGCCCCAACAAACCCCAACTACTGTGAGAATATTCAGGAACTGAAGGAAACTATTATGTCTCATGCTCCTAAATCAGGCAGAATGAAGCTGATAGACTTAAAAGATCGCATTCGAGATCTTTGGGAGGCATTACTGGATGAACGATTTGTGTTCAGCTTTCAGAATTCTCTGGAGATCGCAGCATACAGGAAACTGGAGACAGAATACAACCAGTGGTCCTGGAAGCTTCGGAGTGCCATGCTGGAAATTGAGTACAAACTACACAACAAAATAGAAAATGAAGAAGTTGATGAGGTCAAGGAAAGTGATCTTAAAGTAGAACTGAAAGAGAAAAGTGAAGGAGTAAAAAGCTCAATGTCAGAATTCTTTGAGAAAGACACAGATGCTGGAATACTGATTCAATGGAAAAATAATTTTGAGATAAAGATCCAAGAGCTTCAAGAAACCATCATAAGAGAAACAAATAGGAAATTAAATGGGATGCTTCAGCGGCGAGACTTGAAGAAGAAGATTGATTCTCAGAGGACACATTATGAAAACACTCTCTTTGAAAAGAGCAAAGAACTTGCATTAAAACTCAAAGACCAGGCAAAAGATGAAGAAACACTGAAGAAAGAGTTTGATTTGTTTTGGACAGAGTGTGTGAAGAAGATCATCACAGACACTCCAATCAAAGACATTGACATACTGAGAGAAGTGAAACTACTCCTCGGTGACATCTATAAAAGTGCTCCTGTAGACCCCTGGAGGGAGGGCAGTGAGTGCAGGGATGTTTTTTCTCTGCAAAGTTATTCAGATTATGTACAATTAAAGAAATCCAGTGGATATACAAGACATTTAAAAAATGCCATTAATGCAGCTAAAAAGACATTTGGTAAGACTCTCTCTAAAGAGGATGAAATTCAAATAACAATCTTTGTCACAGATGTTGCCCAGCAAATAGACAAAAGGATCATGTCATTTAACATAGCAAAAATGGGCTTCAACGTCAGCTGCATTCAACAACTCGTAGATTATATCAAGGCAAGAGTAAGAGAACACCAAGAAGGGTCAGTCAGCTATGTGTTCAAGAATGAATTTTCCATCGACTTTATTTGCTCCATCTTTAAGAGAGCAAACAAAACATTCACTCAGCAACACAGACTATTTAGAGAAGCCAATGACCCGGTTCTCTTTTTGGAGAAGAAGAAAGAAGAGTATTACAGTATTTTCCAGAAACACCTCCAAGGAGCTGCATCGTCTGTCATTTTTGGTGAGATCTTGTGTCAGAAACTTAAAGAGCGCATTGAGCAGAGTGTCTACACAAAGTCTGCAAGAGATTTGATAGATGATATTATAAGAAAATGTAGATCATTAAATGGGAGCAGAATAAATCTGGAGAAACACATCCTGAAGTTTCTAGCAGAAAAGGAGAATTTTTCTGCATACATGGACTACATTAATTATCCAAGAGAGCACTTTGAGAATTTCATCAGAGATGAAGTCAGTGAATACATGACTCATAATTTCAGTGACAGTGTTTTGCCCAAGATGCAGAAGAACATTGAACTCCTGCAGAAGATGATCATGGATGCAGTACACAAATCTACTGAACATGTTCAAACAAACAGTGGAAATGTTGATTTGTGGTTGAAGACTTTCACACAGCAGCTCTCAGATGTTCTGATATTCTCTAAAAAAGACCTCATTGGAGTCAAACATGATGATGTTGATGATTTCAACCTTCTCAAAGAAGTGATAACAACAAAACTTCCTGCTCTAATGCCTGACACGAGCAAAGAGTCCAACACAGATACATTTTATGAAAAACTGGACCTCAAAGACAGACCGGATGAGATTCTGATTGACCAGTTCTGTCAGTGCTGTTGGGTTCAGTGTCCGTTCTGTAAAGCCACCTGCACTCAAACTGAAAACCATGATGGAGATCACTGTGTTCTTTCACACAGAATAACTGGAATCAATGGGCACTATTACTATGAAACTGATAAACTGTGTAGAGATTTTTGCACAGGAGCAGTGGCAAGTAATAAAAGTTTTAAATCATCAGGTAAGTGGATACCATATAAAGAATATAGAATAGCAAGAGAAGTTCATAATGACAGGATTTTGAGGCAGGTATTATTAGGACCTATTTGGGTGTACTGGAGGTGGTTTGTGCGCAGATTCCAAAAAGATCTGGAAAATTACTACGAGAAATCCTTTGTGGAGCAGAGGTTGTTCCAAATAATGCTGAAAGCCCACTCAAAAAATCTGGCAATTGGTAGTTTATGCATATAGGCCTTTTGGATATATTCGTTAGAAACACCCTGTTATATTTTTTTGGAAAAAATGTCCAAAACCTTCCAGAAATAGCAGGGTATAGAATTGTACTGCTCATTATACTGCTTTTCTTTTATGTTTTATTCTCCCACTATTGATTAATGTTTCTCCCACTATTGATTAGTGTGTCGGCTCTAACAACACAAATCAATTATCTTACCTCGAAGAATATCCATGAAAGTAACCATCCTAGACCCCCAATGTTAAAGTATGCAAGAAAACTTAAATTTCATGGGAGTACCTGAAACGCCACAAGAATACCCAGAAGATGCTATCAAAGGATTTTGGCACTCCTCTCTGAAACTCCTCATGACAACCATCAACACAATTACCTTCCACCGTTTCCCATTGGCCAAAAAAGATAAAGAACTAGTGAAAACCAAAAGAAAAAACTACAAGGTATCAAATTCGGGATGAGTAACCAGTTTACCCGAGAGATACAAGAACAATGAAAAAGACTAATCCCAATAATGAAGCAACAGTTGAATGAGGGAAAACGAACGAGTCTCAACATACAATATCGACAAACTGTATGTTAATGGGCAGCTTTACAGGAGCACTGACATTACTTGGATTTAAAATCTGAAAAGATCAGTTTGCCAACAATGAAAGGTGCATGAAGGAATGGTGGGGGAAAGGGAAAAAAGAATCAGAGTGTTACTCTATAAATAAATGATTCTTGTATACTCTACTAACTTCAACTAATAAGATAATAACTGACACAGAAGGACAGCATGTTATTGGTAATATTACAATTAGTAATAAAGATAACAAGCTAATGTTTATGGACCAAAAAATGACAATGGGAACTTTTTCCATACATTTCTCTCTTGTATCTAACTTATAACAATCTGCAGTAATTATAGGAGGAGACTTTAATTACAGTCATCAATCATGTATCAGACAAAATGAATAAACAAGATTAAACAAAAACATGGCATTCTTCATAAATCATATAATAATATATAATAGGTCATGGACTAACTAAGTGATACTGCATGATACAGTTGAATCTATTATCATCTCAGACCATGCACCACTTACTCTTAGCATTAACCTAAATAACGAAAGAACCATACACGTATGAACATATCATTACCTAAAGAGCAAGAATTCTATGAGTATTTCAGAAAAGAATGGGAATCTTTCCTTGAATTAAATGATACACTATATATCTGCAACAACACTCTGGGAGACAGCAAAGGTATTAATGAGATGAAAGATAATATCTCACTCCACATATAAGCAAAGGAAAGAAAAAAAAGAATTAAAAAGGGAACTTGAGGAGAAGTTGAAAAAATACACCATGAGCGCACTCAAGATGGACAGATAATAACTGAGATAAACCAAATAAACAATCAACTTGACAATGTTTTATCCAAAAAAATTTAATTTCAAAAACAACGCTTCATGTAAAAATATTTTGAGCATAACGATAAAACCGAAAATTATTTAGCTAATCTGCTTAAAAGAAATAAGGAAAAAAACATTATAACTGTCATTTACAGGTCCTTCTCAAAAAATTAGCATATTGTGATAAAAGTTCATTATTTTCCATAATGTAATGATAAAACTTAAACTTTCATATATTTTAGATTCATTGCACACCAACTGAAATATTTCAGGTCTTTTATTGTTTTAATACTGATGATTTTGGCATCATTACATTATGGAAAATAATGAACTTTTATCACAATATGCTAATTTTTTTAGAAGGACCCCTGTAGAATTCTAAAAACAAGATAGTTCACACATCACAAGAAATAAATGAAACTTTTAGAATATGTGAGAACAATTTGTGTAGTAATAACAACAAAAATAACATCACGGATATTCATACATTTTTAAATAATCGGAACCTATATGTACCTAAAAGTCAAACTAAAAAAGAAGGATTGGAAAAGTAACAATGATTTTAAGCAAGCTCTATTCTCCCAATCAAACAATAAAGCCCCAGGTATAGATGGATACCCACCAGAGTTTTATAAACATTTTTGGTCACATTTTCTTTTTTCAATTATTGTATCATTGGGCGCAGAAAAAGCTAAAGCCCCCCCAAAAAACCCAAGCGACACCCATGATTCCTATACAACCAACCAGAAATTGGTTCCAGTCATTAAATGTTAAGATAAATAAATTTCAAAAGAAGTATAAACACTATACAAAAAAGTACGGAAATGTTAGGTTTAAGGGCACCTTGTTTTTATTTTTACTATCATGCAGCACAACAATACCTTTGTAAATGGATAAATGGCAACTACTCTCACAATCCATGGTTACAATTGGAACAGTCCGAATGTGAAAATATTTCATCACCAGATCTGCCTTTTATTACCAACCCAATTAAACAACGAAATCTAAACAATAATACAGTAATTTGCAAAACTGTAAGTGCATGGTGTGATGTAAATAAGATAACTAAAAATCAACCAACACCACACCTTCTATTTCCCATATGGCATTATCCTGATTTTACTGTTAATAATAGTCAGATAAAAAAAAAAAAAAAAAAAAAAATAGGAAAAACACAGGAATCGCACACCTGAATCACCTTGTGACAGACAATAAACTTGCCAACTTCCCAGTACTGATGCAGATACAGCCTAGGTGAAGGTGAAGGTTTTTTTTCTTTCCTTGCAAAT
This sequence comes from Carassius auratus, assembly GCF_003368295.1. Taxonomy (NCBI): domain Eukaryota; kingdom Metazoa; phylum Chordata; class Actinopteri; order Cypriniformes; family Cyprinidae; genus Carassius; species Carassius auratus. Next base: position 762,524 of record NW_020527496.1, on the reverse strand, counting down.
AAAAAATTATCAAAACAAACTACGAGCTCTCACGGAAAAGCTAGTTAAGATTAGTACTTCAAGACAATTACTGACTAAACTATAAACCTTAATAATATCTTCAGATTCTTTATATTCAAGTCCAGTTAAGCAATGGGAAAAAGACCAAAACATAACTACAGATAACAATTTTTGGAAACAAATTTTTATAAACACATTTAGTATGGGTAGTAACACCAACATACAACTAATCCAGTATAAAATATTGTATAGAATACATTTAACACAGTACAAAGTTTAAAATTGGTATGGCAGATTCTGACAGATGTATTCACTGCACATTGAATTTTTCAGATGATTACCTTCATGCATATTGGCTCTTTCCATCAACTACCCCATTTTGGAGAAATGTTACTGCTAAACTGTCGCTTTACATGTGAGATCTCCATTAGAATGTCTAAAAGGTGACCATTCATTCACTAATGAAACTTACACCTGATTGTGTAGCACCTATGCTTCTGTCTCTAGTCATCTCAAAAGAAGGCAATTTTAATCAACTGGGAAAATTAAATCAAAGTTTCTGTCTCACAGTGGCTACAATTACTAACAGATTAATAACGAAAGACAGATAGGCATATGTAAACATAAGATATCTGAATTCAATCAATTTGGCTACATTGGGGGTTCTGCAGTAAAACATTTCCAATAGACCTTTTCAGATTATTATTATTACATATTCTTTTACCTTCTCTTCAATCTTTTTACTTAATTTTTGTGTTTAATTATACATTTATTTATATTATCCTCTATGTATGTATACAACTGCATGAATGATGAATGATGAGAATGATGCCACATAAGTGCATATGATCTCATAAGTGCATATAATCTGCAATTGTACATGTATGTGCATGTGTATGTGTATGTAATTTTTTTTAATACTTATGAATAATAATATTCTTTGCATGTGGAAAATAATGTTGAAGCCACTATTCAAAACTTGGTTGTCAGAACTCTCCTCCCCCCTGCATGTCGAAAAACTTAGATATAATATTTCTGGAAATATAGATTAGTTTGATGCTAATTCGAGGCCTCTTTTCAGTCTCGTGTTAAAAACCTCTTATAATGGCTATACTATTTGAAATTTTATTTTATTTTCTTGTAATTGCTTGCGGTCTTCTTTAACTTCTGTGTCAATATTAATATGCTCCGTTTTCTCTCTCTAAATTTAATTTCAATATTATTTTTTTTCTTTTTCTTAGTTATTTATCAAAACTAATGGCAATGCAACACTTTTGCAGTTCTATTTGATGTCTGTTACTATGGTCATTTTCCTTAAGTAATGCCCTTGTGAGGTCTAGGTTGTTACCTATTATTATTATTTTATAATTGTTATTATTAAAATATTATTTCACCTTGTCATTGTGCAAAAAGTTGCTTTGATCCCCTTTGCCTTTACTTGTTGATGTGGTTAGCTGCTAAATTGAAGTTTTCCCCCCTTGTTTGTGTAGTTGTGTTTTGTCCTGTCTTGTGGCTGTAACTGTGTATGTGTCTGTAAATTCAAAAATACGACAATAAATAACATATATATAAAAGAAAATTAATAATATTATTTATCTAGTTGCTTACAAAGAAAATATAAGAAAAGGAGGAAAAAGAGAAAAAATATATTTTTCATCATCAGTGTTACAAGAAATGTGTCGCTACTCTATATCCAAATACATTATATACACTACTGTATATTATTATTAGTAGTAGTAATAGAAGTAGTAGTATACACAACAGTTCATTAATATTTATTATTATTATCTCTCTATCATATAGGCTATTGAAAGGCTGTGGAATATATCTACACAATATATTCCATGTTTACTCATATCTGTCTTTGGTTTCGGTAACTTTTTTTCTTGTTTGTTGGTGGTGTTTGTTCACTTTTCTGTACTCTTGTCTGGTCTACTGTCATTTTTTTCAATCTATCATATGAGAGAGAGAGAGAGAGAGAGAGAGAGAGAGTTAGTTGTCCTCCTCTATGATAATTAAGCCATTTGGGGTAATTGTAAACAAATTTAGTTGTGTGAGTGGAATTAAGCTTTTATGGCAGGATGGAATTTTTTAGAGATGTATTTGAAGATTAAAGTACTGTACATAAGCTTGAACATGAACAAACCATTAAGACAGAAACAAATAGAAAACATCATGAAAACACTCAAGAACTTGCCTTAAAAAGAAACAGGAAAGAAAGAGTTTAAAAAATTGGAAATAGTGTGATGTATCTGAAGTAGAGGATGCTAATGCTGCGGTATATGACACTCAAGACATTCTGATGTCCTGAGTGCTTTGGGGCCGTTCTCTGTTTAGCCTCTTCAGGGCGTGTGGCACATGGAGCCAGCACTAGAGAGAGATGTTGGATGGATGAGGACCATTGTTGCCCGTCCACCCAGCTGCAAAGGTACTACCTCTATTCAGACCGCCTACATCCATATATTTATTTACTCAGTTTTCAAATGAGAACATTTACTACTACTACTACGAATAGCAAAAACGACAACAAAATTTCAGCTAAACAATGGTCCCAAAAAGTATTTGGACATGTAAACCTCAACTGAAAATGTATGAATGTAGCTTTTTTGGATTGTAATGCAAGATTTCAAAATAAATGCAGTTTAGTTGGAAGGAAAAAAAAAAACCTTTGAGCCCAACACACTCAAGTCATGTTTTTTTTTTTTTTTTTCAATTATGAAGCAATACAAATTGTTCAAAATCAAAAGTAGAAGGAATTTTATAAAACTAACAGTGCAGCCATGCGAGAAGTTCTACCTTACTAATTATTTCTCAATTTCAACTTTACATAAATATTATGTATAATCTGAATGTATAATTTATATTATTCTTTTCAGTATTTTGTTTTTAACATTAGAGATTTGTCAATCCATGGAAACCTGCTACCATCTACTGGCTATTGTCAGAAAATGCCATTTTCATTCTTTTTTTTCCCCCTAACAGAGGTCACCATTTAACCACCCACAGCCCCCCTCCCCCCCAATGTGTGGACAAATCTTTGTATTTTTTTTTTTTTATTTAGCTTTAGATGAAAAAAAGAACACTTAATTTATATAAAAATGTAACTATTCATTTTTGAGGTTACAAAAAAAAATAATAATAATATATATATATATATACACGTATACGTTTATTTTATTTTATTAATTTTGGATTTTTATTATTGGACAAAGTGATATCAAAATTTTGGGGGTTGTGGGAAAGGGCCCTCCAACACACATTTTTAATTCTACACTGAACAAAGTATTTTTATATAATTGAATTTAAGTTTTACAATTTTAATTATTTTGCTTTACTGCTAAGCAAAACGATAACTAGATAAACGGGATGATTAAACAATAAAAAAAAAAAAAAAAAATCAGATTCTACAACCTCAGACAAGCCTGTATGCCGCTGTATTTCTACATTTCTCTAAAGTTAATACTTAGATAGTAGACAGGTGTGGTAAGACTAGTTTCGAAATTATTTTTTAAAAAATATGGAGATAAGACAGAATTAATTTAACCAATTAATGAAAGCCATCTTCTCTTAAATATTTATTTTCAAAATGAGCAACTTGATCAAGTTTCTATTTTTTTCTAAAATGAATCAGCCCATCAAGTGACTTCAATCACTGTTTGCTGTAAAGGTCAATTTTGACAAAGGAGATTGACTCAAAATAGTCTTTTTGGCCTTTCTCAAAGATGACATAGATGTATTTATGATCCTCAGTTTGATTGCCTTTAAGTGACGTCATACAAGAGTATCCACTTGGCCCAGCCCAGATCTTCAGAGTATCGTTCACCCATGAATTACCACGATTCAGAGACCAGCGAAGGGTGAGGTTCACTCCTGAAGAAAACAACAAAAGAAAAGGAACACACATTATGTATAAGTATGAACTAAGTATTGTTCAATCTAGCTCCGATTTAACAGCCTTGTATTAAAATATTAGAATAGGTACTTTTCATGCATAATTTCCAGAAAAAAAAACAAAAAAAAACGAACTGGCTTTTTATTTATTTATTTTTTTTGGTACCGTCTTTTCTTAATCCTACCATTTCCTCATATCATCATACTCACTGTAATTAGCGTTGGCTGGGTTGGTGAAGTAAAGCACTCCTTCCTTCTCTAAAGCTCCAGCCGCAACCGCAGGATCCTCCAGTGTGTGATCAAACACCAGCTCCTCCACCGGCAGAGACTCTCCTCCATCCAGACTGCGTGCAACCATGCGACAGTGACAGTGGTAGTGTTTATTGTTGCGCACATTAATCATGATGCTACCGTCATCCAGCTCCACTGGCTTTGAGGAAACACAAGACAAGACTTCACAGACTCTTCTGATCCATATTTTTGTCACACAACCACCAATACAATTACTTCTGTGAAAGCTGATCATCTTCATACCTGACACTCATCTGGGTCAAAGTCAAGGATGCTTTTACGCTGGTTGTAGGGAATGCTCTTCAGTTCAGCTCCGTATCTCCAAGTGTTTCCATGATCATCACTCAGGATGCAAAACACTCCGTCTCCAATGATGCTGCCGTGGCCACACACCACCAGACGCCCAACAGCAGGCGGATGACGTTTCTGTAAGCACAATTACATGAACACATGGTCTGACATCATGAAGAATAATTTAATGAAATGAGTGTTTTGCACAGTCTGTGGGATCAGTCATTTTAGACAAAACCAATGCTAAAATGGCGCAAAAAAAAAAAAAAGGATAATTGCATTTTGTCACTCAAGTTTGGTAGGTAATGACAAATCAATACAATTTATTAACCGGAAGTGAAAGTAGTGACATTTGCCAAGTATGGTAACCCATACTCTGAATTGGTGCTCTGCATTTAACCCATCCGTAATGAGAAGCGTGGCCGAGAGCCATGGGAACGGAGCGAGACTGGTGGAGTGATTTGGAAATGAGTGACACCTGTGCCACACAGCGGTCTGGAGTCCCATGGAGGAGATCTGTGAGTGGAGCAGGGGTCACTCATTTCCAAATCACTCCACTGACCTCGCTCTATTCCCACGGCTCTCTGCCCCGCCCCACTCGTCACACCATCCAATCCACGCGCACACACACACACACACACACACACACACAGCAGTGAGAAGTGAACACCTATAGATCCAGTGCCCGGGGGGCAACTGGGGGTTCATTGCCTTGCTCAAGGGCACTTCAGCCATGGGTATTGAGGGTGGAAGAGAGAGCTGTCATTCACTCCTCCCGCAACTCCTGCCATCACCGAAACTCAAACCAGCAACCTTTGGGTAACTATACCAAATCACTAACCATTAGGCCACTGCTGCCCAGAGCATATAAAAACTAATAATCCTGTACTGATAAACAAATGATCATCACAAACTGTTTCCATATGAAAATTCCAGAACAAACATTTCATCAGAGCTACTGTTGCAAGAATTCACATATAATCCGAGACAACCTCCCTTTATGATAATCAGTTTCGTCTAGGTTTCTGTGTTCAAGGGCTTTTATTTTGATTTTAACTTGACTGTGTGGTCTGTGTTCTTTTCTTGTTTGCTTTGTTCTCTTGTTTTCAAAGTATGTGCTCAATTCTTTTACATAGTTAATAATTTGTTTGTAGTTTAGTTCTTGTATACTGGGGACATGTATCCCTCAGTTTCAGTTCAGTGTTTGTCTTGCCAAGATAAAATGCTGGTTTTCTATTCTCAGTTCCCTTGTGCTCACAAGTGTTTTGTTTGTTAATGAATACACCGTAATAGATCCTCGCCTCAACTCTCTCCCTGACACAACTAGTAAATTCTTTGATTAATGCATTAAATTCAGGTCTCAAATACATTTTTTTTTAAACCATACACCTTGAGAAAAATGGCAAAGCAGCTAGATTTACTGTATCAGGGTTATGTTTGTGTTTTTGAGTTGGTTTTCTGTTCCCGTTTTCTTTGTTCCCTCTTCTAGTTGTTCTAGTTTACTCATTGGAGCACAAAAGACGGCTCACACTTCAAACCAAATAGCTTTCTTTTGGGGAATTGCCATCTTGAACCTGATGAAAATCTGCATAGATAACTGTTTTGCACTCACATTAAATTCGGTGCATATTGCTATTGAAAAGATTGGATTTCATCCATGAAATTTTTTTTTTTTTTTTATTAAACAAACACAAAACAAAGTAACAAGTCGCCCGACACACAACAAAGATAAACAAAAATATACATTAAATAAAAACAAGGCAGTGTACTATGAACAGAAATGTACAACAGGCCCAGCAGAGAACAAGGAAGAGAAAAAAAACAAAAGACAAATAGACCCTCTGGAGGCACTATGTCATACCAAACCTCAGAATATCACAAATAGAAGCATTTATGTTGTCCAAATAAGGTGACCAAGTACGAGTAAAAGTATCAGTTGTAGAGTGAATGAAACATGTTAGGAGTTCCAAAGGAATAGTCTCTCTGATGACTGAATGCCATCCCTTCATAGAGGGAGGTTTATCGCTGATCCACGACAAAAGTAAATTCTTCCTGGCAGCGAAAGTTAACAGGTCAAAAAGACGTCTTTCATGCTTATTAGAAATAGCCTTACATGGGAAACCCAGGAGGAGAGACAAAGGGTCAGGATCTAAGGTCAAACCTAAAATATTATTCATTTGAGCTATGACTCTGGACCAGTAAATCTGGATTACATGACAATCCCATACACAGTGAATATAATCTCCTATGTTAGATTTACATTTGGGGCAGAGTGGTGAATGAGCCGAGTTGTACTTGTGTCTTAGAAGAGGCGTAATGTGTATTCTGTGGAGAATCCTAAGCTGAATGGCTCTTGTTCTATTGCAAACTGAAAGCCTATTGGCTAGAGACCAAACCATCTCCCATTCATTCTCCGAGATATCCACCCCAAGATCTCTTTCCCAAGTTAATCTGAGGTGCGAATTATTAACTGTACAATAGGAGCACAGGGCTTTGTAGAAGGAGGAAATCAACTTTTGTGTAGGAGGGTTTAAAAGTATCCTCTCAATTACTGAAAATGAATATTTGGAAGTAAGTGTAGTATTTCTGAATATATAATCTCTAATTTGCAAGAATCTAAAAAAATGTTGCCTAGGTACAATTATATTTCGAGGTTATAATATCAAAAGACAATAGTGATCCCTCCTCAAATAGATCAGCAATCCTATGTATACCATTAGTCAACCAAAGGTTAAAACCAGGGTCCATAGTACTTGGCAAAAACTCTGGATTGTTCAGGATTGGCAACAGAGGAGAGGTTGTGTCGATCCTATCTTCTAGTCTTTGAATAGCGCGCCATGCCTTGAGAGTGTTACGTACTAAAGGATTATCACACATAGCTCTCCTCAACTTAGAATTACGGACAAATAGTAAGTTTTGCAAAGGGCATTTAGACTGTGAAGATTCAAGATCAAGCCAAACTGATTTAGGATCTTCATTAAGCCACTCAACAATAAATCGAAGCTGGCAAGCCAACTGATACAGTTTAAAATTTGGGAGATCCAGACCGCCCTTTGTACCCGGGAGCTGAAGCTTGGATAATTTCAACCTGGGTTTTCTTTTGCTCCAGATAAATGAACTTAACCACCCATTCAGCTCTTTTATAACCTTATTAGACAGTAAAATAGGAATCATCTGCATAGGGTACAGTAAGCGAGGTAGGACATTCATCTTAATCATGGCAACCTGTCCCAGCCAAGACCATAGACAGTAAAAGAAATGGACACAGCGACCCCATTGGAACTCAATTGAGACGAATGAAGCCCAGTTTTAGCGTTTTTTAGCACTTCCGTTTCTGAAGCGCAGACTCAAACGAAGCTTGACGACGTCAGCAACCTGTCTGCCAGATGTAAATCTTCTAAGTGGCTGTGCGTGAAAACTGCCATCGTTAATCTTGCAGAGACGGCAAGCTTGAGCGGGGAGTTCTTTGTCGTGAGTGAGCAGGAGTAAGTATTCTGATTAATTATTTTGTATAGTATTTTAAAATGTAACGCCAGTACGCCATATTAAGTTAATTGTCTGCGAGCTTCTCCTCCTGTCTGTACGGTAATGCGACAGAGAGTTGAGTGGTTATGACGCAATCGTTAGCCTATTTTTACAAAAACTGTTTATACGGGGCCATAAATGTAACATAGAAGGTAATGGAGCCCTTTATATATTGTCGTGTATCTTTAGAAATAAATAATGGACAAACAGAGTCTTTAAACGCCTCAGATGTAAAGTTATTCGCTGTCAAAGTGACGCCAAAATGAATGGGAGTCAATGGGAATGCTAACGCAAGTGAAGTTCTGCTAAAAGATGGCAGCCCCCACCCGACTTCAACTTCCGGTCGAGTTCCTTGCCCCTTGGCCAAGACAAAGGGAGAGTCATCCACCTGGTCAAATCGTCTCTGATTTCTTCAAGCACTGGTGTAAAATTAGCTTTGAATAAATTCCTAAAAGTAGGGGTTATATTTATACCTAAATAAGTAAAACCTTCCTCTGAATATTTAAAAGGAAAAGAGGGAGGTTGATTTATGGACTTCTTATTCCCTATAACTAAGGCGACTGATTTAGAAAAATTAATCTATCCATGAAATTTTATATTCAATGCTAAATATAATCATTTTGTTATTTAACATGAAAGTCTATGGGAGTTGTACAGTAAGTAAGGTGTAAGTCAAACACACAGACATGAAATCAGGCATGGAAGTGAAATACCTGTATACCGAAACCAGGTCCAGGAGCAAAACTCTTGAGCCCCAGTTGAGGGTTAAGGTTTCGTGGGGCGCTCCAGGTGAACCCGTCATCTAGACTCTGCACCATCATGGTGCTGGAGGGCTTGCAGCGGTAACGGTGAAAACACACAGAGTAGATGAGTATCACAGCACCAGTCTCTTCATCCACAACAACCGAACCTAGATTCAGCCCATCTGCTAGAGCACCATCATCCACTATGAAGGAGGTAGGAGACCAGGTGACTCCTGGAACGTGGAAGTAGTAAGAGATGATTGGAGAAGGAAACAGGAATGAAAACAGAATGTTTGCTCTTTCAGCAGGTGAGCTATTGAAACCTGACGACTCAGTCTGACACACCTCTGTCTGTGGAGCGTCTCAAAGCGATGAACTTGGCTCCCTGGTCTTTGAAGGACAGTTTCCGGGCCTCTGCAAAAGCCAGCAGACTTCCGTGAGTAGTGAAGGTGAGCAGGGGAATTCTGTAGGTATGAACTTCTCCGACTTGACCACCGACCCAGAGCAGCTCCTCTACAGCGATAGCTGGACTGAGCTGTACATGTAAAAAAGTGGAGATAAAAAGGATAAAAGGTCAAAACTATGCAATAAATAAACAAGCTGAGATGAGGCTAGTTGTGTTTACTCTTTAAAGACAAGTTCTGTGTAGCCACATGGCAATGAGTCTTGACTACAGATAAACTGAACATTAGCTCAATTTTTGCCCACAGACACTAGTATCTTCATTTAAGTCAGTTTTAACAGTGCTATACACCATAACTAACTACTAGAGAAAACACATTGTGTATTTGTGTGTTTTTTTTTAATGCCATTACATTAGTTGGAGCATTTAAAAAAAAAAACATTTTATTCCACATCCTTTTCAGAGTACGCCAAGACCAAGTTATTCAAATAATAATAATAATAATAATAATAATAATAATAATAATAATAAAAGATATGAGAGAAGGCATGTGCAGGCAAAAACAATCAGTTTTTAGACTTCAGGCTGTTTTTAACCAAACTTTGTACAAAAATGATTCTCAACTATGTTATGAAAGATAACAGAATGATTTGATATACTATTGCAGTTTATGCAATTTGTGCATAAAAAGTCCATAAATGGGTATTCTCATTCTATACAATGTATCTTTACGTTGAATCAGTACAGTAATTTAGTAATACAGTAATTTACATATTAAAGTGTTCTTGAGGCAGCAAACCACGGTGAAAAATTAAGTGTTATAATGAGAGTAATAACTTTGCAACATTTTCATAAGAATATCTCACACAGGAATATTGATTTAGAATTTATTTCCCTATTGACTTGCGTTTACCAAAAATGCCTGTTATGCTGTCCTCTCCAGAAGACATTAAAAATTATACCGTTTCATAACACAACGTGGAAATCCCATAAAATGTTTATGAGAGGTTTCAACCTTTTTGGAAAATTGGTCTAATTTAAAATAGTTACAAAACATTTTCATATTTCCCTAAGGGTGTTAAATTTGACCATTCTGTCAAAATCAGTCATATTTAAAGACCAAGGAAGGAGAAGTTATGATCAAACCTCCAAACATTTTTGATAGATCTCTGGAAAAACCCTGAACGTGCTCTGTGCAGGACATCCAGACTAAAACTGGCATGTAGGATCTCAGAGAAATGAATGAACTAAAACATAAATAAATTTAAAAGGTCTATCCCACTGAGAGGTCTTTGCATATTAAACAGAATCGTCAAGCCTACCGTTTCATTTCGGGCAAACGTACACAGCACTGGCAGAAGCAAAATCCGCAAAGCGTTCCGATTCATGACGGCAAGTGTTGTCAGGTCACAAACTGTTGAGATTTCCCCTTAAGTCTATTTAAACCCACAAAGCGCTCAACAGAGTCAGCCGAACAATGACACAAGAAATTATGTTTTAGTATTCAGGAGGAACGCGTCAGATACTTAGCCTAATCAAGACAGGTGGACCACAATCAAGTAATCAGTATAAATATCGCTGACTTACCTCTATCCATTGACGGTATTTCAGCATTAGGTTCGCTCTATCTGTCATCTAATGACAGACCCAATTTTCCTCCCAATGGGATTTTTTCTTCAGATCTGCCGCTTTTTGCCGACCCATGATCACTCCTGAACATTATATTATCTTGATGACAGGGCAAGTTAAGTTGCGATTTGGCCTAATTTCAGTCTGAGATCATGCATCAAAAGCTTTAAACTAGCTTCTGAGCAAAGTCGGTCATGGGTAGGTCAGTCTGCTGCTGAACATTGTTGTATTGAACAATACAACACAACCTCATAACCTGAAGTGGACAAAAATGTAATCAAGTTAAACAGCTCTCACTTTTTTTTTTATTGTAGATAAAGGATCTACAAAAGCATTTGACAACAGGGCATTTAAAAAGCTGCTTTTATGTTTTAAGTGTAATTAAAGGGTTAGTTCACTCAAACATGAAAATTGGCTGTTTTACTCACCCGCTAGGCATCCTAGGTGTATATGACTTTCTTCTTTCAGACGAATCCAGTTGGAGTTATATAAAAAGTGGTCTTTGATCTTTCAAGCTAATTAATGACATGCTTCGGTCTAAAAGAAGTTAAAGGGGGGGTGAAATGCTATTTCATGCATACTGAGTTTTTTACACTGTTAAAAGAGTTGGATTCCCATGCTAAACATGGACAAAGTTTCAAAAATTAAGTTGTACGTTTGAAGGAGTATTTTTGTTCCCAAAATACTCCTTCCGGTTTGTCACAAGTTTCGGAAAGTTTTTTTCGAGTATGGCTCTGTGTGACGTTAGATGAAGCGGAATTTCCTTATATGGGTCCTGAGGGCACTTCTGCCGGAAGAGCGCGCACTCCCGTATAGCAGAGCACTGAGAGCACAACAGACATTCACTGATCAGAGCGAGAGCGTCGCGAAATGTCACAAAAGAAGTGTGTTTTTGGTTGCCAGGGAAAGACAACCCTGCACAGATTACCAAAAAAAAAAAAATACAGCATTAAGGGACCAGTGGATGGAGTTTATTTTTACAGAGCATCAACGGAGTTGTGCAAGTGTTTGTGTTTGTTCCCTGCATTTCGAAAATGCTTGTTTTACAAACAAGGCCTAGTTTGACGACGGATTTGCATATCGTTTATTTCTTAAGGATGATGCAATCCCAACGAAAAAGGGTCACGATCGTGTGTTGGAACCGCAGGCGTTGAGTAAAACTGCTTCAAATATCTCTGCCTCGGAGCGAGTCGTTGCTGCTGCTGCTCTCGTTCAGTTTCAGCCTCTGGATCTGATTCTGGATCATAAATAAATGGCTGAATCTGACTGTTAGCCATGGTTTGTTTTGAATGATGTTTTTTTTTTTCTCACGGTAATGTCACAACTTCCAAACGCTCTCAACGCACACACTAAAAAATCCTGGGTTATTTTTTCTACCCAAGTGCTGGGTTGAGCCATTTGGGTAAATTTTTTGGGTTATTTTCTCAGTCTTGGGTAGTTTTTGGGTAGTTCTATGTAACCCAACCGCTGGGTTATTTTCTGGGTCGTTTTCACTGAGAGCTGAATCAATGCACCCCCTCCCCAACTCGGACGCAATAACCCAGCTCATTGGGTCAAATCAACTCCGCGCAGGATCAGCGCAGCGCGGGCTGACTGAATTCGAGGTGGAGGTGGATGCCACACACGCTGTAATATTTGGAGAAATAAGCTTCGTATCAATATATTTATACATTTGACATGTATTTTTAAACATATTTACACACATAACATAATAATGAGCGAACGAGCGATAAAAAGGCAAAGAAATGTGCGACAACAGTCACGTTTACATGACATTAAATGCACCGCCAGATTCGCTCGTTTTGGTTTGCTGGTAATGCCTGCTGGATAGTAAATACGTTTTCTTCAGTTTTTATGTGTTAAACGACCCTTTTGTCAAAGTCTTACGTTTCTTCTGAACTGTTTAATGACATAATTTACTTCAAAGTCCATTAAGTCAATTAATTTCAATGCCACGAGATCAATGTGATGTAAACGTGCATTCCTTGACTTGCCCATCCCCCATCTTACTGCATGCAGTGCTAAGTCAAAACAACCCAATTTTTGGGTCATCTGTCGCGGGCATATTTTGGATCGTTACATGAGAAAATATTTTAAAAACAAACTGACTTCAGCCTTTTTTTCTGGTGAAATAAAGGTTTGTATTGGTCTTTTTATCATTGAATCGTTACCGATTGGCAAAAATGTCCCATTCTGATTTTAAAATATCACTTAACGTTATATGATAGATCATAAAGCATCCTGCATTTGCGAGCACCAGAGATAACGTTACCTATTTTTTTTCTGTCTGATGCGTTTCGGGGTTTTTTTCACAATAAAAATACATTTCTAATCATTTATTCATTTAATAAATGTATTATTATTTGAAATCCAGGTAAGTGTCAATTAATCTTGGACTAAAATATATTGTTTTTTCCCCTCAGACCTGCTCTTGACTGTCCGTGGTGGCAAATCCACAGCCTTTAGCTGGAGGTGACACTTTTATCTCATCTAATTTGAATGATTGCCATACATTGATCATAATAAAATTACCATAAACCATAAAAAACAGCTGTTACTATTATTAAAAAAAGATCCGGTAACGTTATTGTGGTTATACCCGTTTAGTTAAAGGGTTAACGTTACTTCACCCAATAATCAAAATTATGTCATTAATAAGTCACCCTCATGTTGTTTCAAACCCGTGAGACCGTGAAACTGTCTTCCGAAGATGAACGGAGGTCTTACTGGTTTGGAACGACTTGTGAGCAAATTATGAGCAAAGTGAAATGTTAAGCAGTATAATTCAGGAATCAGTTTGCATGGAGTTTAGAAACATCCAGGATTTACTAGTTAAAGTGTTGAAAAGCTCTGAAGAGTATTTCTGTTTTTATGGAAACTAATCCTTTTACATGTAAAAAATGTTCATAAGCCTCTATTTGATTAACAGCATTGCTATTTCTTTGTCCAGTAGAATCAACCGTATCTGAAGAGAGAGCTGAGGAAATTAAACAATGGCTGAGAAACAACACACAGCCCATCAGCCAGGTGGAACAGTACATCTGAAAAATATGTTTGAGGTCCTCCATGAGTTTCCTCGGCTAACTACCTCAGGCATGGTATGTTAACATAATGTCTTTGTCATATGGTAACATGAGTTATATTAAGTCTTTTTTGAGAAGTTTTTTTTGTTATTTTTGCTTTTAGATTGCACAGGACTTTCACATTTTACATTAAGATGAAGCCCCAAAACTGTTTGAAAAATGGCTGGTATACTGACAGGATCTTGCTTTTTGTGAGCGAGAAGCAAAGCTTTCATGTACAGCTGAAGAAATGACAGAAGGTTAAAATGTTTCTACAATATTTTGATATTATGGGCCAGATTTACTAATAGCTTGCACCATAGTACTGTCAGGATTAATATAGAAATGCAGTGATGAAAAAAATCTGTGTTTTTTTTTATTTGCATATTGTCAGTGGATCAACAGCACAACTTTACACTTCAGTCTACACTTTTATGGGATTTTGGACTCACGCTAATTTGACCTTTTTAGTAAATCTGGCCTTATATTCTCAATGACAACTCGCTACTGTTTTTACTAGTGTTGATGAATGTAATATTATTTTCCTACAGATGCAAAGGGAAATCTTGCACTAAAGCTATTACCTGTTTTGCTTCTACCTCCACCCTACAAAATTGGCAGAAAAACAGTCCGACCCAGCATTGATGAAAGCAAAAAAGCTTTCATTGACATTCAGCCTGTAAGTACGACTTTACAGAAATTTACTTCAATCATTTAATGACTTCACCAGGTTGAATACACTACCATTCAAAAGTTTGGGATCGGTATGATTTTTTAAATGTTTTTAAATTAAGTCTCTTCTGCTTACAAAGGCATTTATTTGATCCAAATACAGCAAAAATAGTAATGTTGTGAAATATTGTTACAATAAATTTGTGATCAAAGCTGAATGTCCAACATCGTTATTCCAGTCTTATATATAGTAACATGTTGACAAGATATGCTCCATAAGAACTTTGTAATTTAATTTATAATGTATCTTGGATAAATAAGTCTGAGCTCACAATTTTTTTTTCTGTAGATAATTTTCATTACTAAAACATCTTACTGGCAAATTTCTAGTGTCCTAGCTATAATTAATTTTACTAGACAGATAAAAAAAAAAAGTCTTTTTTTTTTCAGTTTCACACTTTGCTTTTGTAGGGCAGAATATTAAATGTAGAAATTAAAGTAAAATTAAAGTATTTCAAGTGTTACCAAAACTCTTTTGACTTGCTTTGCATCCCTGTCAGTGGCTCTGTCAAAGTGGGCCAGATCAAGCTGTAATAATTTTCAGGTATTTTGCCTCATCCAAAGCTCTGGCTATACAAGACCTACTGTTTCTAAAGACTGCTTGATTGAATAAACAGTTTCGAATGAATCCCCAACCCACCACCCATACCCACACCACTGACACTCCCATTCTGTTACTCCTTTATTCATTTGCATTATCTGTCCTTTAGGTTGGAACAAATATGGTGGAGTACCTCCAGCAGGCTGAAGCATCAAGACCTTACCCATATGTCCTGTAACTTGAAAATGGACACATTGCGTCGCGGGCATTTGTCATCCTCGCAGGAGAAGCTTTGGAACAAAGAACTATTGTTTAAGGGGAAGTCATGGCCTAATGGTTAGAGAGTTGGACTCGCAATTTAAGGGTTGTGTGTTCGAGTCTCGGGCCGACAGGAATTGTAGGTGAGAGGAGTGAATGTATAGTGCTCTCTTCCACCCTCAATACCACGACTTAGGTGCCCTTGAGCAAGGCATCGAACCCCCAACTGCTCCCCGGGTGCCGCAGCATAAATGGCTGCCCACTGCTCCGGGTGTGTGCTCACAGTGTGTGTGTGTGCATTTCGGATGGGTTAAATGCAGAGCGTGAATTCTGAGTATGGGTCACCATACTTGGCTGAATGTCACATCACTTTCACTTCACTTCATTGGGACAGTAAATGTATGTTTCAAATCGTTTTATGTTTTTGATGTAAACTAACCGAAACATTGTTTCTATATTAGGGAGTTTATTCATAATATTTTTGAGTTGGAGGGAAGTGAATCCCCAACAGTGAAATTTTTGCACTGGGCACTACATTCTTGCAAGTAGATTATAAGAGGTTCTTTGAACAAACAGTGGTTCAAGAACACGAGGTAGCATTTTAGTTTAAGTTTTATTTGCACATGAGATTTTTGTTCTGTTTTTTTTATTTTTTTATAAACAACTGTTTTATTGCTTGAGGAAGAGTATTACTTTATGCGTACTGATTATCAATTACATTTTTATGTAGAAATCTTTTACTGCCAATACGTTGTATTTCATAGATTTATTTTTGTGTTCATTTTGTAGACTTAAAACAACAGGTCCATAATGTAGACTTAAAACAAATGTGCTTTGTAACAAACAGTTCTTGAGGTAAAGTATTTTAGTTTTAATTTCATGTGCATATGGATTATTTAAAAATAAGTATTTATTTGTATATTTAAAAAAAACCTTGAGGTTTTTTGGAGTTCATGAATTTCATGAGCATATGGATTAAAAATAATATGAATTATTTTTTAAATGCATTACTAAACCTTGTGGTTCTTTGGAGTTTATGAATTCAAATGTTTTTTTCTAAACATTTACAGTTTAGAAAAGTTACAGAGGCAAACCATAAAAATGAAAGAAATTGTTTTAAATACTGTTTATAAATGGAGTTTTATTTTTTTAGTTTTGTATGATCTCTTGAATTTTTGGTTGAGGTAAAGTGTAATTACAAAGTGTAATATGCTGAAAGAAAAATAAAGATAATACAATGTTGTCCTGTTTGTTTATTATGTGGTATATTTAATGTTAAAAGGAATAAAAATTCCTTTGAAAATATAACCCATTTATGAAATCAAATTAACCCATTATTTTTGTAAAAATAACCAATATTTGGGTAGAAAAAACAACCCATTTGCTGGGTTAAAATTAATAACCCAACTTCTTGGGTTAGTTTAACCCCATATGGGTTCTGTCCTATATTTACCCAGCAGTTGTGTTAAAAACAACCCAATTTGGGTTGTTTTTAACCCAGTGTTTTTTAGAGTGCAAAAGCCTACTGGCGCTCGTGATTCTTTAGCTCCGCCCACACGTCACGCCTCCAACCGGTCGTGTTTTTCCGGGAAAAATCGGTACAGACTATCTTTCTCTTATGAATATAATAAAACTAAAGACTTTTTGGAGTTTTGAAGGATGCAGTACTACTCTATAGGTACTCAAGATTAACAGGATATTGAGTGAAAACGAGCATCCTGTGAAAAAAGCTGTAAATTATTCAAGAATATTTTTTATAGAGTAGGTAGAGATGATATACATCTTGTACTATAAAGTAAACACTCTGCAAAATACCTTGCATACATAATGTTGGACTCCCAATCGAAGGGTTGTGAGTTCTAGTCTCGGGCCGGACGGAATTGTGGGTGGGGATAGTGCATGAACAGCTCTCTCTCCACCTTCAATACCACGACTTAGGTGCCCTTGAGCAAGGCATCGAACCCCCAACTGCTCCCTGGGCGCCGCAGCCACCATGCCTGCCCACTGCTCCGGGTGTGTGCTCACAGTGTGTGTGTGTTCACTGCTCTGTGTGTGTGTGCATTTCGGATGGGTTAAGACTGATGAGGAAGGTCACATTGATTCATTTAAACAAGAAGCTGATTTTGATTATTTTTTTCCGAATCAATTTCAGACCACAAATCGAGTAAAACTGATCCTATCCATCCAATGGATGTTCAGATGGCTGCGTTTCATTGTGCTGATAGTTTCCTGAAGCAGCTGATGGTGACTAAACTGTCTCAGTGTCAGTACGCTCTGCCTCTCCTTGTTCCAAGAGATTGAGTTTCTTCTTATACATAATTTATGTATATTTTCCTCTATGTATGTATACAACTGCATGAATGATGCCACATAAGTGCATGATCTGCAATTGTACACGTGCATGTGTATGTATTGAGTGTACAGTACATGCATGTAAATTCTTTGGTTATTCACTAAACTAAACTAAACTTTTTAGCAGTGACTAATAGTATTGACCCAATTTTTATGAATAGTTTACATTTTAAAACAGCCATAAATAGCTTGAAATATCTTGGAGTATTCACAAAATTTTTTAATTACTTTACAATTCAGTTGGATATACAGTATTGTTCAAAATAATAGCAGTACAATGTGACTAACCAGAATAATCAAGGTTTTTAGTATATTTTTTATTGCTACGTGGCAAACAAGTTACCAGTAGGTTCAGTAGATTGTCAGAAAACAAACAAGACCCAGCATTCATGATATGCACGCTCTTAAGGCTGTGCAATTGGGCAATTAGTTGAAAGGGGTGTGTTCAAAAAAATAGCAGTGTCTACCTTTGACTGTACAAACTCAAAACTATTTTGTACAAACATTTTTTTTTTCTGGGATTTAGCAATCCTGTGAATCAGTAAACTAATATTTAGTTGTATGACCACAGTTTTTTAAAACTGCTTGACATCTGTGTGGCATGGAGTCAACCAACTTGTGGCACCTCTCAGCTGTTATTCCACTCCATGATTCTTTAACAACATTCCACAATTCATTCACATTTCTTGGTTTTGCTTCAGAAACAGCATTTTTGATATCACCCCACAAGTTCTCAATTGGATTAAGGTCTGGAGATTGGGCTGGCCACTCCATAACATTAATTTTGTTGGTTTGGAACCAAGACTTTGCCCGTTTACTAGTGTGTTTTGGGTCATTGTCTTGTTGAAACAACCATTTCAAGGGCATGTCCTCTTCAGCATATGGCAACATGACCTCTTCAAGTATTTTAACATATGCAAACTGATCCATGATCCCTGGTATGCGATAAATAGGCCCAACACCATAGTAGGAGAAACATGCCCATATCATGATGCTTGCACCTCCATGCTTCACTGTCTTCACTGTGTACTGTGGCTTGAATTCAGAGTTTGGGGGTCGTCTCACAAACTGCCTGTGGCCCTTGGACCCAAAAAGAACAATTTTACTCTCATCAGTCCACAAAATGTTCCTCCATTTCTCTTTAGGCCAGTTGATGTGTTCTTTGGCAAATTGTAACCTCTTCTGCACATGCCTTTTTTTAACAGAGGGACTTTGCGGGGGATTCTTGAAAATAGATTAGCTTCACACAGACGTCTTCTAACTGTCACAGTACTTACAGGTAACTCCAGACTGTCTTTGATCATCCTGGAGGTGATCATTGGCTGAGCCTTTGCCATTCTGGTTATTCTTCTATCCATTTTGATGGTTGTCTTCCATTTTCTTCCACGTCTCTCTGGTTTTGCTCTCCATTTTAAGGCATTGGAGATCATTTTAGCTGAACAGCCTATCATTTTTTGCACCTCTTTATAGGTTTTCCCCTCTCTAATCAACTTTTTAATCAAAGTACGCTGTTCTTCTGAACAATGTCTTGAACGACCCATTTTCCTCAGCTTTCAAATGCATGTTCAACAAGTGTTGGCTTCATCCTTAAATAGGGGCCACCTGATTCACACCTGTTTCTTCACAAAATTGATGACCTCAGTGATTGAATGCCACACTGCTATTTTTTTGAACACACCCCTTTCAACTAATTCAACTAATTGCCCAATTGCACAGCCTTAAGAGCGTACATATCAAGAATGCTGGGTCTCATTTGTTTTCTGAGAATCTACTGAACCTTCTGGTAACTTGTTTGCCACGTAGCAATAAAAAAATATACGAAAAACCTTGATTATTCTGGTTAGTCACATTGTACTGCTATTATTTTGAACAATACTGTATCTACTAATCATGTGAAAAACGATTGGGAAAATTAATTGGATATTCAGGTTTCTGAGGAGGACTGGGCAAAATGTCTTAACTACATCTGATCTAATGTCAGACCCCAGCTTATTCAGTACAAGGTGCTGCATAGATTACATTATTCAAGGGTCAAACTGAACACTTGTTATCCTATTTCCCCTCTGCAGGCTCTCTAGGTCATCTTTTCTGGGCATGTCCAAAACTCTGTGAACTTAGTTTTTTCAATTACTCTCTGATGCATGTAAGCTTTAGATCCTGCGACTGCTGTTCTTGGATGGTCTGCTTCCTTGCAGTGTCTTAGCCTTGCTTTCTGACTGTCTAAACAGTATGGTATGATGATTGCAAAAAAAAATAAAAATACAAATACATTATATTCTTTGCATGTGGAAAATAATGTTGAAGCCACAATTCAAAACTTAGTGGTCAGAACTCTCCTTCACCCTTCATGTGGAAAGACTTAGATATAATATTTCTGGAAATATAGATTAGTTTGATGCTTCTTCGAGGCCTATTTTCAGTCTCCTGTTAAAAACTTCTAATAATGGCTATACTATTTGAAATTAATTTTCTTGTTATTGCTATCCTCTTTAACTTCTGTGTCAATATTAATATGCTCAGTTTTTCTCTCTCTAAATGTAATTTCAATATTATTATTTTTCTTTTTCTTAGTTATCAAAACTAATGACAACACAACACTTTTGCAGTTCTATATGATCTGTTACTATGGTCATTTTCCTTAAGTAATGCCCTTATGAGGTCTAGGTTGTTACCTATTATTATTATTTTATAATTGTTATTATTACAATATTATTTCACCTTGTCATATTGTGCAAAAAGTTGCTTTGATCTCCTTTGCCTTTACTTGTTGATGTGGTTATCTGCTAAATGTAAGTTTTTTTCCCCCCTTGTTTGTGTAGTTGTGTCTTGTCCTGTCTTGTGGTTGTGTTTATGTGGTTGTAATGTTTATGTGTCTTCAAAAATACCACGATAAATATAATATATATATATATATATATATAAAAGAAAATTAATAATATTATTTATTTAGTTAATTACAAAGAAAAAAAACTAATTTACAAATTTAGTTGTGTGAGTGAAATTAACCTTTTATGGCAGGATGGAATTTTTTAGAGATGTATTTGAAGATTAAAGTACTGTACATGAGCTTGAACATGAACAAACCATTAAGACAAAAACAAATTCTTAAGCAATTCTTAAGCAGTGAGACCTGAAGATGACACTCAGAAAACACATCATAAAAACACTCAAGAACTTGCCTTAAAAGGATGAAGAAACACAAAAGAAAGAGTTAAAAAAAAATTGTAAATAGTGTGATGTATCTGAAGTAGAGGATAATGCTGCAGTATATGACACTCGGAAGATACCCTGATTCGAGTGCTTTGGGGCCGTTCTCTGTTTAGACTTGCAAACACATATGCTTTCCCCTGCTGTACAGATTAAGAACAGGTTTGATAAATTAATTAAGTGATTTTGAACAATTTATATCGCTATATATTTTGAAACTTAAAAAAGAAAAAAGAAAAAAAAGACTTAAAAGTGTGCTTGGGCTATGTTTCTTTAAACTAAACTGGATTTTATTTTGATATTTTGCAATATAATACAAAAATGCTACATTTATGCATTTTCAATTGAGGTTTACATGTCCCAATACTTATTGGGGCCATTGTTTAGCTGTAATTTTGTTGTCGTTTTTGCTATTAGTAGTAGTAGTAATTTGTAAATCATCTTTGAAAACTGAGAACTAAGAAATATGTAGTATATATGATAGATTCCATCTGCGCTGCCTGAGGAGGATCCTGGGCATCACCTGGCAGGACCGTGTCTGAAGTGCTGGAGAGGGAAAAACATTCAGCATGCACGCACTCCTTTCACAAAGATGCCTCTGACTCGGCCATGTCTGCTGAATGCAGGATGGCATCCTAGGACATCATGTATGACGAGCTCACTTCCAGCTACAGACCAACAGGCAGACCAGAGCTCTGGTACAAAGCACATATATATGTGCCAAAAAAAAAAACATTTGGACAAATCTTTGTATTTTGTTATTTAAGTTTTGATGAAAAAAAAATGACACTTATTTTATATAAACATTTAATTATTCATTTTGAGATTAGAAAATAAAAACATCACACAATTTCAAAATAAATATATATTTTTATTATTTTTATTTATTTTGGATTTTTATTATTGAGGAAAGTGATATTTAATTTTTGTGGGTGTTGGGGAAGGGCCCTCCAAAACACATTTTTTATTCTCCACTGAACAGATTATTTTTATATAATTTATTTTAAGTTTTAACTGCTATATAAACTATAGATAAAAGGCATGACCAAACAATATTTAAAAAAATCAGATTCTACAACCTCAGACAAGCTTGCATGCCAATGTATTTCTATATTTCTCTAAAGTTAATACTAATTTCAAAATTATTTGTAAAAACAATATGGAGATAAAGCAGACAATTAATTTAACCAATTAATGAAAGCCATCTTCACTTAAATATTTATTTTCAAAATTGAGCAACTTGATCAAGCTTCTTTTTTATTTATAATATGAATCAGTGACTTTATTCACTGTTCGCTGTAAAGGTCAATTTTGACAAAGGAGACTGACTCAAAATAGTCTTTTTGGCCTTTCTCAAAGATGACATAGATGTATTTATGATCCTCAGTTTGATTGCCTTTAAGTGACGTCATACAAGAGTATCCACTTGGCCCAGCCCAGATCTTCAGAGTATTTTTCACCCATGATTTACCACGATTCAGAGACCAGCGAAGGGTGAGGTTCACTCCTGAGGAAAACAACAAAAGAAAAGTAAGTCAAATTATGTATAAGTATGAATTAAAGGGTTAGTTCAGCCAGATAGCTAATTTATTTACTTAATAACTTACCCTCATGTTGTTTCAAACCCGTAAGACCTCCGTTTATCTTTGGAACACAGTTTAAGATATTTTAGATTTAGTCTGAGAGCTCTCAGTCCCTCCATTGAAGCTGTGTGTACGGTATACTGTCTATGTCCAGAAAGGTAAGAAAAACATCAAAGTAGTCCATGTGACATCAGAGGGTCAGTTAGAATTTTTTGAAGCATCGAAAATACATTTTGGTCCACAAATAGCAAAACGATGACTTTATTCAGCATTGTCTTCTCTTCCGTGTCTGTTGTGTGAAAGAGTTCAAATCCAGGCAGTCTGGATATCCGGTTCGCAAACAAATCATTCAGTTCACCAAATCGAACTGAATCGTTTTAAACGGTTCGCATCTCTAATACGCATTAATCCACAAATAACTTAAGATGTTAACTTTTTTAATGTGGCTGACACTCCCTCTGAGTACAAACAAACCAATATCCCGGAGTAATTCATGCACTCAAACAGTACACTGACTGAACTGCTGTGAAGATAAACACCGAGCCGAGCCAGATAACGAACAATAGACTGACTCGTTCACGAGTCAAGAACCGGTTGCATCGGTGTTCGGATCACCAGTAGTTCTTTCGGACAGTTCGATTCAATAAAACGGTTGAAGAAAATGGTTCACCGGTTCTTTTGCACTCAACTTAATGGCGTCATTTGAGATGATTGCCCTTGATTTAAGCCTGCGGTTTACCCGCACTCATAACACTAGCACGGAATCAGTTCAGAATCAATCACAAAAAGAATCAGTTCTGTTCAGACGCTCTGTGTGTCGGTCTGCTTCATGCTGAATCACACGTGCGCAGTATCATCAGCTCCTCAGTTCACGAAGCGGACGCGTCTGACAGAAACGGTTCTTGACTCGTAAACGAGTCAATGTTTTGTTCGTTATCTGCCTCGGCTTGGTGTTCATCTTCAGTTCTCTCTTCACAGCAGTTCAGTCAGTGTCCTGTTTGAGTACATAAATTACTCCGGGATATTGGTTTGTTTGAACTCAGAAGGAGTGTCAGCCACATTAAAAAAAGTTAACAGCTTAAGTCATTTGTGGATTAATGCGTATTAAAGATGCCAACCGTTTAAAACGATTAAGTTCGATTTGGTGAACTGGATGATTCGTTCGCGAACCGAATATCCAGAATGCTTTGATTTGAACTCTCTCTCACAACAGACACGGAAGAGAAGACAATGCTGAATAAAGTCATCGTTTTGCTATTTGTGGACCAAAATGTATTTTTGATGCTTTAAAAAATTCTAACTGACCCTCTGATGTCACATGGACTACTTTGATGATGTTTTTCTTACCTTTCTGAATATGGACAGTATACCGTACACACAGCTTCAATGGAGGGACTGAGAGCTCACGGACTAAATCTAAAATATCTTAAACTGTGTTCCAAAGATAAAGGGAGATCTTACGGGTTTGGAACAACATTAGGGTAAGTTATTAATTACATAAATTTGCTATCTGGGTGAACTAACCCTTTAACTATTGTTCATGCTGCTCTCTCAAAACACAAAATTGTACAAGAGACACAGTGTATATCAAAAGCATAATATGTGTTCAAGATATTTGCAAATATGTATGAAAGAGACTGTAGACTGTGTAAAGTGAAAAATGTACAATAAAAAGTAGTGACTGGCCAGGCTGATATTTGGCCATTAAACTTTTAACCTCTTTCATGGAGCAAAGTCTTGTAGGCAACATAAGACAAACAAATTTAAAAATATCATACACAAGATGCAAAATTCCATTAGAAAAAGTGAAAAATCTAGGCCATACTTCTTCAAATCCCATAAATTTTGGACACAATTTTATCTTGAGTAATATATCAGTATGGAAACTGGAATGCAATATCATCGTACAGTACGAAAGTACACCAGGCAATCTATCTCTGATTTAACAGCCTTATATTAAAATACAAACCCCATTCCAAAAAAGTTGGGATACTGTACAAATTGTGAATAAAAAAGGAATGTAATGATGTGGAAGTTTCAAATGTCGATATTTTATTCAGAATGCAACATAGATGACATATCAAATATTTAAATTGAGAAAATTTATAATTTTAAGGGAAAAATAAGTTGATTTTTAATTTCATAACATCAACACATCTCAAAAAAGTTGGGACAAGGCCATGTTTACCACTGTGTGGCATCCCCTCTTCTTTTTATAACATTCTGCAAACCTCTGGGGACTGAGTTTAGGAATAGGAATGTTGTCCCATTCTTGTCTAATACAGGCTTCTAGTTGCTCAACTGCCTTAGGTCTTCTTTGTCGCATCTTCCTCTTTATGATGCACCAAATGTTTTCTATGGGTGAAAGATCTGGACTGCAGGCTGGCCATTTCAGTACCCGGATCCTTCTTCTACGCAGCCATGATGTTATAATTTATGCAGTATTTGGTCTGGCATTGGCATGTTGGAAAATGCAAGGTATTCCCTAAAAGAGACGACGTCTGGATGGGAGCATATGTTGTCCTAGAACTTGGATATAGCTTTCAGCATTGATGGTGCCTTTCCAGATGTGTAAGCTGCCCATGTCACAAGCACTCATGCAACCCCATACCATCAGAGATGCACGCTTCAGAACTGATTTGTTATCTATATACTATTGTGAATAAAATTTAAGTTTATGAGATTTGTAAATTATTCCATTTCTTTTTTACTCACAATTTGTTCAGTGTCCCAACTTTGTCGGGTTTGTATTAGAATATGTACTTCCGATGCATAGTTTACTGAAAAAAATAATTTAATACTGTTTTTTTCTTAAATCTACCATTGCAAAACTGCTGCACTGAACATTTTATCTGACACACCTATATCAGATTCTAGAGTATATGATATTAACAAAGTGTATTAAATATGTGGTACTCCAAGACCAGGACTGAGAAACACTAAATTCATTTCCTCATATCATCATACTCACTGTTATTAGCATTGGCTGGGTTGGTGAAGTAAAGCACTCCTTCCTTCTCTAAAGCTCCAGCCGCAACCGCAGGATCCTCCAGTGTGTGATCAAACACCAGCTCCTCCACCGGCAGAGACTCTCCTCCATCCAGACTGCGTGCAACCATGCGACAGTGACAGTGGTAGTGTTTATCGTTGCGCACATTAATCATGATGCTACCGTCATCCAGCTCCACTGGCTTTGAGGAAACACAAGACAGAAGATTTTGTAAACTATTCTGATCCATATTTTTGTCACACAACCACCAATACAATTACTTCTGTGAAAGCTGATCATCTTCATACCTGACACTCATCTGGGTCAAAGTCAAGGTTGTTTTTACGCTGGTTGTAGGGAATGCTCTTCAGTTCAGCTCCGTATCTCCAAGTGTTTCCATGATCATCACTCAGGATGCAAAACACTCCGTCTCCAATGATGCTGCCGTGGCCACACACCACCAGACGCCCAACAGCAGGCGGATGACGTTTCTGTAAGCACAATTACATGAACACATGGTCTGACATCATGAAGAATAATTTAATGAAATGAGTGTTTTGCACAGTCTGTGGAATCAGTTATTTTAGACAAAACCAATGCTAAGTGGCAAGAAAAAATAGGATGATAATAGGATGCTTTTTATGTCACTCAGACAAGGTTTAGTAGGTAATGACAGAAATCACTACAATTTATTAACAGCATATAAAACTAATAATCATGTATTGATAAATCAATGATAATCACAAACTAGCGTCACAATCACAAGTTTCCATATGAATATCCCAGAAAATAAACATATTTCATCTGAGGTACTGTTGGAAGAATTCACATATAATCTGAGACAGCCTCTCTTTAATGATAATCAACTTCTGTTTTGTCTAGGATTCTGTGTTCAAGGACTTTTATTTTGAAATTAATTTGACTGTGTGTTGTTTATGTTCTTTTCTTGTTTGCTTTGTTTGCTTGTTTTCAAAGTATAGTTAATCATTTTGTTTGTCGTTTAGTTCTTGTATACTGTGTATATGAATCCCAGTGTTTCAGTTCAGTATTTGTCTTGCCAAGATAAAATGCTGGTTTTCTATTCTCCGTTCCCTTGTGCTCACAAGTGTTTTGTTTGTTAATGAATATACTGTCATAGATCCTCGCCTCAACTCTCTCCCTGACACAACTATTAAATTATTTGATCAATACATTAAATTCAGGTCTCAAATACAAACATTTTAAACCATACACCTTAAAAAATGGCAAAGCAGCTAGATTTACTGTATCAGGGTTATGTTTGTGTTTTTGAGTTGGTTTTCTGTTCCTGTTTTCTTTGTTCCCTCTTCTAGTTGTTCTAGGTTACTCATTGGAGCACAAAAGACAGCTCACACTTCAAACCAAATAGCTTTCTTTTGGTGAATTGCCATCTTGAACCTGATGCAATATCTGCATAGATAACTGTTTTGCACTCACATTAAATACTGTGCTTGTTGCTATTGAAATTATTGGATTTCATCCATGAAATTTTATATTCAATGCTAAACTAAATCATAATCATATTTTTACATCTGGCCACTAATTGTGTGTTCTTTAACGTGAAAGTCTATGGGAGTTGTACAGTAAGTAAGGTGTAAGTCAAACACACAGACATGAAATCAGGCATGGAAGTGAAATACCTGTATACCGAAGCCAGGTCCAGGAGCAAAACTCATGAGCCCCAGTTGAGGGTTAAGGTTTCGTGGGGCGCTCCAGGTGAACCCGTCATCTAGACTCTGCACCATCATGGTGCTGGAGGGCTTGCAGCGGTAACGGTGAAAACACACAGAGTAGATGAGTATCACAGCACCAGTCTCTTCATCCACAACAACCGAACCTAGATTCAGCCCATCTGCTAGAGCACCATCATCCACTATGAAGGAGGTAGGAGACCAGGTGACTCCTGGAACGTGGAAGTAGTAAGAGATGATTGGAGAAGGAAACAGGAATGAAAACAGAATGTTTGCTCTTTCAGCAGGTGAGCTATTGAAACATGACGACTCAGTCTGACACACCTCTGTCTGTGGAGCGTCTCAAAGCGATGAACTTGGCTCCCTTGTCTTTGAAAGACAGTTTCCGGGCCTCTGCAAAAGCCAGCAGACTTCCGTGAGTAGTGAAGGTGAGCAGGGGAATTCTGTAGGTATGAACTTCTCCGACTTGCCCACCAACCCAGAGCAGCTGCTCATCAGCAATAGCTGGATTGAGCTGTACATGTAAAAAAACATAGATAAAATGATAAAGGTCAAGCTGAGACGAGGCTAGTTGTGCTTACTCTTTAAAGACAAGTTCTGTGTAGCCACATAGCAATGAGTCTTGGCTACAGATAAACTGAACATAATCTCAATTTTTGCACAGGAAAATATTCACTCAACGCCTGTTACAGTACATTAGGGACAGGAGACAGAGAATGACAGGGAATTATGTTTATTCGACACAAACAGAGGTGATGGTGAACAATGGAGAGTCAAACTCAAGGTGCAGGGTGAGCAATGGGTGAGGATACTGTTCTGATGTCTTAGGAGAGATGATCTGAGAGGTAGAAGCTTGAGACGAAGGAGGATGATGACACACACACACACACGCGATGGGAACAGGAGGTCACAGGAGATTGCTGGAGAGAGGTAAGGTATACGGTTTGTCCTTAGAGTTAGCAAGTAGGTTTGACCTAGTAGCGAACGAGACCGGACAGTGACTGCGTGTGTGTGCGTGTCTTTTAAGTGTTGGGGAGATTTCAGGTTGATGAGGGGCAGATGAGTGTGATCAGTACTCTGGTGATGGCGTGCGCTGTGATTGGGTGGTGTTGGAGCCTGGCGTGTCTGTGACAGTACCCCCTTCCCCATGGCCTGCTCCTGAGGGCCAAGGACCCCGATGTTGTAGTGGTCATCCTCTTCCCCATGGGGCAGGTCTGTTCTGGTGATTAGCATGGAAGGTGTCCAGAATGTTATTGCGTGGGACCCATGAGCGTTCCTCTGGAACGTAACCTTCCCAGTCCACTAGATACTCAAGTTGTCCACCACGGCGTCGGGAGTCCAAGATCTCGCAAACCTTGTAGGCAGCACCATCGTCCAAGATGAGTGGAAGGGGGGCTTCTGCTCTGTGATGGTGAATGGGCCAATGAATCTGGGACTCACATGGTAGATGCAAGTGGATGTCTCCGGTTGACAGCCAGACCTTCTGTCCTGGTTGGTAGGCTGGAGCTTCAGAGCAGTGAAGGTCTGCAGTCATCCTGCGTCTACGTAGGGCCCATTGTAGCTGATGGTGGGCTGTGTCCCAGACCCTCTCGCTCTCTTGGAACCAGTAATTGGCAGATGGTACGTCTGAGGGTTCTCCTGACCAGGGAAAGAGCAGGGGCTGGTAGCCGAGCTCGCACTGTAATCGAGTGAGTCCAGTGGAAGGTTGGCACAGGGAGTTCTGTGTGTACTCTGCCCACCCCAGGAACTGGTTCCAAGAGTCCTGGTGGCCATGACAGAAGGTACGGAGGAAGCGACCAATCTCATGGATTTTCCTCTCTGTCTGCCCATTGGACTGAGGGTGGTATCCAGATGACAGGCTGACGGCCACACCTAAGGGGAATGAAAGGCCTTCCAGACTCTGGAGATGAACTGGGGACCTCTGTTGGAAACGATATCCTCAGGGATGCCAAAGTACCAGAAGATTTGGTTGAACATGGTTTTCAGTTTTCCATGGCCGTGGGTTGTCCCTCTAGAGGAATCAGACTGCATGATTTAAAGAATCTATCAACAATTACCAGAATACATGTACAGTCTTTCGAAAGCGGTAGGTCCGTGATGAAATCCACCCCTAGGTGTGACCATGGAAGGCTAGGAATGGGCAGTGGAAGGAGTTTGCTGGATGGTAGATGACGGGGACTCTTCGAGATGGCGCATTCCCTACATACTGTCGGATGCCATGTTGGGCCACCAGAAGCGTTCCCTCAGCAACGAGAGGGTTTCATTGACCCATTTGAACAGAGTGGATGAGTGGAGTGCGCCGTTTCCTGGTGATGTATTGCAAGCCCGGTGGAAAACCCGGTGGAGAGCCCGACGTTGACTAGGCCATACGGCATCACAAGATACTCATAGTGTCCAGTAGGGGTGATAAAGGCTGTCTTCCACTCATGGTTATATGCGCTGCGGAGGTCCAGCTTGGTGAAGACAGTGGCACCAAAGGTGTTCTAGGGTTGCTGGGATGAAAAGAAGAGGGTATCGGAATTTCACTGTGATATTGTTGAGGGGGCAATAATCCTCCTTGATGTATTCCTACTTGTCGAGGGGAGTTGAAATCAAGGCAACTTTATGGTAATGAGCTATGACGCGATTGGGCAGCAACCAATCGGAACGTAGAAGTCCACCACTTGAGAGGATTCCAGAGAACGCAGCTCCGACCACATTAGTTCCCAAGCAGAATAAAGGACAGGTTGATTATTGCAGTATCCTTCTCTTCCGAGATGGAGAAGGGGTAGATCCTTCTCCTTGGCACTGGTTCACCCAGAAGCAGATCTATGGTGCAGTCCCATGGTCGGTGTGGAGGCAGCAGGGAGGCTCGTTTGGGGCAGAAGATATCACTGAAGGGGGTGTAGCATGATGGGATATTCACCGATCATTTTTCAACTGGACTCTCAATGGAGGTGGTACAGACACGTAGTGGTTTTGAGAGAGGAGTGGATGGAACCGGGAACCCAGACAGACAGCTTTGGAAACAGGAGTCGCCCCACTTCAGCACTTCACCGGTCTTCCACGAGATGACCGGGTTACGCTGCTCTAACCACGGGTGCACAAGAATCACGTCAGCAGTGGATTCCTCCAGAACCAGCAGATGTATCTTCTCCACATGAAGCAGCCCGATTTGTAGGGTCAGAGGGCCAACACCACGGCGCACTTGTCTCCTGCTTAGCGGTTTTCCAGTTATTGAATGGATCTGGTAGGCTGACGGCATTGCCGTGTTAGTGAGGTTGAGCTGACCCAGAATCGAGGAGTGCATGGACTGGAAGGGAAACATCAGCAGCAGTAAGTGTCACAACAGTGGTGATTGGCTTCATCTGATACTTGGAAGGGAAAATGGCACTCACCATGGGACGAGGAGGACGGACGGGGCATAGTGAAATCATATGCCCCAGTGATCCACAGTATAAGCAGAGATTCTGGGCCAGCCGTCTTTGCCGTTCAGTTACTGTGAGACGAGTGGTATCGACTTGTATGGGTTCATGGGCTGGTCCTTGGGAGCTGACAGTCTCTGGACAGCAGAGGGGTGAGTTGGCATGTGACTGGCCCTGGTGCTCTTACTGTGCGTTCACACCACCGGCGTCGAGAGCATCAAAGTGGCCGGAAGTCATTCATTTTCAATCTAAGCCGGCGTCGAGCAGCGGCACGACTTGGCCGTTGAGAGCGTCGAGGGGAGTTGAAATCAAGGCAACTTTATGGTAATGAGCTATGACGCGATTGGGCAGCAACCAATCGGAACGTAGAAGTCCACCACTTGAGAGGATTCCAGAGAACGCAGCTCCGACCACATTAGTTACAGTAGTTAGTCTGCACAAGATCAACATTTTGTTTGCTTTGCGGCCGCTTTAAATACAAAATAAGCATTCGATCTATGTAAGAGCGTCTGAGCGCTCACAAATCTTTCTGCAGCGTCATGAGCAGAGCGGCAAGAGCGATTTTTGACGCTCTCGACGCCGGCGGTCCATTGCAGTGCTTTACCTTGTAACTGGGATATTAGGAATGCTATTTTCGATCGTTCGGTGGGGTACAGGTGTGGTTGCATCTCCAGGACCAGTGAGCAATGGAGGAGAAATCCGCTGCAGTTCTCCGCTGAACCAGAGAAGGGTGCTAGTTTGGCCATGGTGCTGGCGTGCACGGAAGGATGGGGAGAGGTGGTGTTGTTTCCAGAAGTGCTCGCAAGGGGTCTGGGAGGCTCATACTTGTGTCGATCGATCTTGTTACAGTCTTCTGTTACAGTACATAGGGACCTGAGACAGAGAATGACAGGGAATGATGTTTATTCGACACAAGCAGAGGTGATGGTGAACAACGGTAAGTCAAACTGAAGGTGTAGGGTGAGCAATGGGTGAGGATACTGTTCTGATGTCTTGGGAGGAGAGATTATCCGAGAGGTAGAAGCTTAAGACGATGGAGGATGATGACACACACACACACACGCACACACACACACACACAATGGGAACAGGAGGTCACAGAAGATCGCTGGAGAGAGGTAAGTAAGGTTTACGGTTAGTCCTTAGAATTAGCAGGTAGGTTTGACCTAGTAGCGAACAAGACCGGACAGTGAATGCGTGTGTGTTCGTGTCTTTTAAATCCTGGGGAGATTGCAGGTTGATGAGGGGCAGGTGAGTGTGATCAGTACTCTGGTGATGGCGTGTGCTGGGTGTTTTGGAGCCTGGCTTCAGGCTGTTTTTAACCAAACTTTGTACAAAGATTCTCAACTATGTGCTATGAAAGATAACAGAATGATTTGATATAATACTGTACAATTTGTGCATAAAATGTCCATAAATTGGTATTCTCATTCTATACAATGTATCTTTGCCTTGAATCTACAGTAATTTACATATTAAAGTGTTCTTAAGGCAGCAAACCACAGTGAAAAATTAAGTGTTATAATGAGAGTAATAACTTTGCAACATTTTCATAAGAACATCTCACACAGGAATATTGATTTATAATTTATTTCCCTATTGACTTGTGTTTACCAAAAATGCCTATTATGCTGTCCTCTCCAGAAGACATTAAAAATTGTTTCATAACAAAAAGTGGAAATTCCATAACATTTTTATGAGATGTTTTAAACTATTTGAAAATTGGTCCGATGTAAATTATAATTACAAAACATTGTCATACTTCCCTTAAGAGTGTTAACTTTGATCATTCTGTCAAAATCAGTCATATTTAAAGACCAAGGAAGGAGGAGTTATGATCAAACCTCCAAACATTTTTTATATATCTCTGGAAAAAGTCTGAATGTGCTCTGTGCAGGACATCCAGACTAAAACTGGCAATGTTTTAGAGAAATGAATGAACTAAAATATAATCAGTCTAAAAGGTCTATGCATGATAAAAAGAATCGTCAAGCCTACCGTTTCATTTCGTGCAAACGAACACAGCACTGTCAAAAGCAAAATACGCAAAGCGTTCCGATTCATGACGGCAAGTGTTGTCAGGTCACAAACTACTGAGATTTTCCCTGAAGACAAAGCGCTCAACAGAGTCAGCCGAGCAATGACACAAGAACTGGTTTAACAGACCGGTCTGGTCTACAGTATATGACATGCAAATCAATCAGCTGCTCTTTTAGACTCCTCTATCTTGACTAACCTACGACTTAAGTCACATATGGTAAATATTGACAAATCTAGCATTCACTTCGTTAAATGACGCCAGGATGCTTTCAGACTGAATTTCAGCTTAATCCACGGAACTGTATTTTCTATCACTAAAATTACCTATTTAAAGGAGTAGATTTATCTCAAATTTCTTTTATCTAAAATATATCTTATAAATATAAAATATAATAAAATATATATTATATATAAAAATATCTTATGCATCACGTGTTTCAACATTGATAATATTACATGTTTCTTGAGCAGCAAATCGACATATTAGAATGATTTCTGGAGGAATCACGTGACACTGAAGACTGGAGCAATGATGCTGGAAATACAGCTTTGAATCATCAATTAAAGGTTTAATCATATTCAAAAAGTTATTTTAAATTGTAATAACATTTTACATTATTACTGTTCTAATTGTTATAACATTTCACATTCTTACTGTTCTAATGTATGTTTGATTAAATAAATGCTTTAAAAAAATTTGAGTTATGGTGTGAGGACAGATGGAAGAAGTAATATACCATCTGATTAAATATGGTACATTTCTAGCGATCATCTCGGACTAATTTAAAAGTGCAAATGGTACCCTGCTAAAATATAATGTTAGGTAAAGTATTCTTGTTCGTCTTGGACATGGTTGGAACTACAACAAACAAAGAGTTGCTGTATCAAAATATAAAAATTTATTGAACAACAAAATTTTTATCTGGTATCTAAATTTACAACAGCCAAATTTGTTTACTTGTTTACTTTGTTTACAAGACTGAGTAAACAAACCCATATAACTTGAAGCACATGAATGACAGTTGATTAGAATATAAAATGTGGTTTTCTGATATCCAAGTAGTATAATATGGAGAACATGAACACTGCTTGCTTAGAGTGTCTCAAACCCTTGCGTCTTCCAGTTCATGTAAGTCATTTTAAACGCCTTCATTAATTTAAAGGTGCTGCATGTAGGATTGACACTGAGTGGTTGAACTAGGTATTACAGGCCAAATTCAAAATATTGGAGAGGGTTCACAATCCAAAACAGAGACAGACATTCCGGCCCTGAACACACATTTTCAAAGGAGAATGACTGTAGCATTGCTGTTCAGATAAACTAATAATGTTAACTTAGCATGTTTCTTAAATATTGTATTGTAACGCTTTGGTAGAGTCAAATATATTTTACATTTTACATACAGCCCCTTTAAGCAACACCGGGGATGGGAGAAACACCTCAAGGTCATTAAAATGAAATGACATTTCTGTATTCAAAACATTAATTCAAAACTCATTTCAATCAACTGTTATACAGTAGAAAACAACCATCTTAATAATCTTGTAGATTCATAAATATTCACCTCAATTACATTATTGTAAACAAAAACCAAAAATGTGTAAGAAGAAATAAACAGATAAAAAAAAAACAAGACAAAAGGTGCCAGAGCAGTTTAAAAACCATCAAATGGTCCCAAAAAAACACATGTGGAACCCATGTGCAGCTCACCATCTGCACAAAGAAGTTATGAGAACTTCAAGACGCATATTATAGAATGTTTTGTGCACTGACAGGTAAAAAAAAACTGTGGGTAAAATCATAGCTGTTTTATATTATATTGCTGTAT
The DNA here is from genome assembly GCF_003368295.1 of Carassius auratus. Classification (NCBI taxonomy): domain Eukaryota; kingdom Metazoa; phylum Chordata; class Actinopteri; order Cypriniformes; family Cyprinidae; genus Carassius; species Carassius auratus. The sequence goes on along the minus strand of NW_020527496.1, from coordinate 728,045 downwards.
AAATCAATCTCACACTGAAGCCTCAATATTTTTCCGGAGTGAAATTCATATAAAAGCAGTTCATAGTATAGACCAGATATAATGTAAAGAAAAATGATAAAAATTATTTTTCACAGGCCGCTACCTTGGATTTCTCAAAAAAAAACAAAAAAAACCATTTAATTTAAAAGTCCTAAAAATCCCTTTTCTTGGCTCCTCCACCTGTAGGTTATTTCCCTCCATATAAATGGATTTTGGCAAAAGAGATGGTCTCACAGTAATCTTTATGGCCCTTCTCGTAAATGACGAATATGAATTTGCTGTCCTCAGGAGAATCTCCCTTGAGTGATGTTATACATGAATAACCGCTTGGCCCCGCCCAGATCTGGATGGCCTCCTTTTCCCATGACTTCCCATCAGAGAAGGACCAGCGAAGAGTTAGATTGACCCCTGTGCAAGCAAATAACAATTAACCTTAGATTATTTATATACCTGTGTTATTTCTAAGTAATGCTCTGTGAACTGCTCTTCCTCACTGTGCTGAGTGCTGGAGGGGTTGGTGAAGTACATCACTCCTTGTTTCTGCAGGGCTCCGGCTGCGACGGCCGGGTCGATCAGGCTTTTGTCAAACACCAGCTCCTCCACAGGAAGAGTCTCGCCTCCGTCCAGACTCCGCACTATTATTCGACAGCGGCAGTGGTACTTGTTCTGGTTGCGCACATGGATGACTATACTTCCGTCCTCCAGTTCCACTGGCTGTTAAAACAGACACAAAGGATGTGAGATAGTACGCCAAGTCAAATAGAAAGTCAGTTAGCGCAAGTTGTTAAATATAAAGCCTACACTAAAAATGACTGTATGTTTTACTGATAAAGAGAAGAATACAGTACTACAGAAAAATGATTTAAAACCCACTAATCAGCATAGATGCATTCTGTGTATCAAGTTGTTTGCTTTCACCTGACACTCATCTGGGTTGAAGTCCAGGTCTTGTTTAGGCTGGTTGTAAGGGATGCTCTTCAGAGCAGCTCCATATCTCCAGGATGCACCATGATCATCACTGAGTATGCAGAAGACCCCATCGCCAGCAATGGATCCGTGACCACACACCACCAGACGACCCACATTGGGAGCATACCGTTTCTGTGAACACAGGCATATGATGGACTAAAACATATAAACTGCTACTGAGTGAGAAAAAAAGCTGGAAAAAGACAATTTCAGCTTTCTTGTTCTCCTTTATAAGCATATGCTTAACCACATAGATGATAAAATGTAGTTTTATTTAACCGGAGAAGTCATAACAGCATCATAAATGACAGGAAGTCATAAAAGCATGCTTTAGTGTTCCCCTGAAGGAGGAAGAGAAAGTAAAGAGCTCTAACCGCACCTGTATGCCGAAGCCAGGCCCTGGAGCAAAGCTCTTCACCCCCAGCTCAACGGAGAGGTTTCGTGGGGCGCTCCAGGTGAACCCATCATCCAGACTCTGCACCATCATGGTGCTGGAGGGGTCGCAGTGATAACGGTGGAAACACAGAGAATAGATGAGTATCACAGCACCAGTCTCTTCATCCACAACCACCGAACCTAGAGTCAACCCATCTGCTAGAGATCCATCGTCCACTATGAAGGAGGTGGGAGACCAGGTGACTCCTGACAGATTCACGAAAGAGATTACAATGCAATCTCATCTGAAATAGCTATTTATGACTGTAGTTTAGTGTCACCTTTGTCTGTGGAGCGTCTCAGTGCGATGAACTTGGCACCGATGTCATCGTAGGAGAATTTCCTGGCCTCAGAGAAGGCCAGCAGACTTCCACGCGTCGTGAAGGTCAGCAGAGGGATCCTGTAAGTGTTGACCTGACCGGCTCCACCGCCGACCCACAGCAGCTGCTCCTCGTATATCAGCGGTTCGATCTGTGGGAGCGTGGAGAATCACAACAATAACACCAGGCATAAAGAAATGACTTAGGATTGATCTTTAGAATTCTTTCATATGACAATCACATGACAAAACAATAAGCTTGTTGTCATCATATTTTATCGTACTAATTATTCTATAAACAAAAGCCTTTTTCAGTAACTAAATTCTTTATTTAAAAAATTAAAATAATATAAACTAGCTGCGTCAAACGATTTTTCGAGATCAATTACATGCAAAATAAATATCTTTGTTTACAATAATGTGTGTACATGTATTATGTATATATAAATACACATATATACGCGTTTAAATATATAAAAAATAGATATTATATATACTCATGCATGCATACATACATACATATATTAAAGTCATGCATCACTGCATCATGAAACTTTAGTTCAGTTACACACTTCATTCTGCATATAGATGCTACAGTCAAACAAATCACCAGCATATATTTATTATTAGTAAAAATGACAGTTTGAGAGCAGAACAGAATCATGTGACATGAGTCCTGTGTTTATTTACCTGAAGCTCGTTTCCACGCGAAAATACCGCGATTATAAGCACAATTCCGAACTGTTGAACAAAATCCATCGAAACAATAAAGACAGCGACGACAGTGCAGATATGAAGAATGTCTTGATTATGGTATTTCCTTTAATAAGACTCGTGAATCCTGAAGGATCTACATGGCAACAACACACGACTCACATCTTTAACCAGAGAGTCACATGACCGTGGCGTGACGTCAGAGTCACATGCCAAACCGGAAGATATTTTATTTTAAAACGATTATTATTTTTCTTTTTAAATGTGAGGGTATGATCTCTGTAGACTCGATTAATTGTTAGTTTTGGTTACCTTGTATAAACTATAAACTAAAAATATTTGAAATTTTTGTATAGGAATTATGCAAGAAAATATGTAATATTATTTTTTACATTTACATTTAGTCGTTTAGCAGACGCTTTTACCCAAAGCGACTTACAAATGAGAATGTTTTAATAAATTTTTACATAAATTTGATTTCTCCTAACAGAAAAGCTGTTAAACCGCTTAAAATAGTGTAAAATTTTGGGAGTGTAAAATAGTCCAGGGCTATCACACACACCTCGACCAAATTATTTCTACATCAACATCGTTTATTACCTGCGAGATGGTTTCAGTTTGTTAATTGCATGCCATGGACCAAGTGTTCTTGTGTAGGGTCACTTTTATTTCCCAGCAGGTGGATTCAGTGAGTGAGAGGCCAGAAGCCTTTAGTGCTAATAGTTTGTATCAGCATCTGAGATATCTTACATTTTGTTTGCTAGTTTCTATATTAATGCAGACGATGAGGTTATTGGACTGAAATGTGCTTTAATTTAATTCAAATATATTTTGACAAATTTGTCTCCACTGTGCTGCATATTATCACTCCACTCCAAATCATTATATTAATCATCATCATAATACAACACTAGGCTATATAAAAAAAAAACTAAAAAATAAAAAACTTTATCGTTCATTTTCATACAAGTTTATTCAAAATTACCCCCCCCCCCAGGCCTTGAAGCCATAGCTAAAATAGAATACAATAAAATCCCAACAGACATGATAAAAACACGATGATATTGACATTAATGGACATTGGTTAGGAGGACAGAATTTTTAATTTTTTTTTAATCTATTTTGACACAATTATCAGGTGTATGAAACAAAAATACTAGCATACCGTACTAACATTCAACATACTGTACACTGAAAGAGGACTTTTGACTCAAAACCTGTTTTGTTTATTTTCTACAAACTCATTAAATACACATTGCATTATTATCTACTTTCTCTTTCTTTTTCCTGGACTCACACACATTCAAGCACAGACACACACTTTTCGCCATGGCTCTGTGAAATTGTGTACGTTCCTGCAGTCATGTGTTCACACTGAGCTGAGTCACAAGCTGAGAGAAAAAGAAACGACACAAAATAAAGAGATAGACGACTATAGCACGAGGGGGAGGGTTTAAAATCAGATTGGCATGAAGGAGGAAGAGACACTCACAGAGAGTGAAAGAAAAAGAGAGAGCTTACGAGACCACGAGAGGAGCCTAATGGGGGAAAAATGAGAGAAAGACAAAATCAAATATGAAGAGATAAATAAATGAGAGTTAAAACTGGGAAGAGCCTAACAAGGAGAAAAAGAGCAGAGGTTGTGGCTACTGCAGGCATGACTGAGAAGAAACTGAGAGAAACACAATGAGAGAAATGAAGAGATGGATTTGCTGTCACAATCACACTCTGTTCTTCAGCAGTTGAACATGTTTGCTGTATTCAAAAACTAGCAAAGGTGAGTGAGAATGAGATGGAGGGATCATTTCAGGGTAAGCTATATATAAACACACCACACATGCTGTATAATATCTATGTGTCTATCATTTTCTTCAGCTTGCAGGCTGCAGTGGAGTGAGCTGTGTATGCTTTCGTGTCTTACAGGTTTGTTGAAATTGCTGTAAAAGCATGGTGATTTGACTTTCCCGGGTCACAGCAGTGAAACATGAACAGCTCTCTGAAGCCGTTTCTCTATAATGATGCATATTATGTAAAAACACTGCTTGCAGCCACTAACAATAACTCAAAAAGGATACAGAATTTTAAAAAAGGTTAAGAAATGCTGTCAGTTTCTTTATTGTTGAGAAACCTAACATCTTCTTCATGTTCTTGTACACGAAACTCTAAAAGAGAAGTTGACTGCAAGATTGGTGTTTCCTGTCCTTAAACAGGCTGTGCGACGTGCCAAAAGCATCGACGGAGACAAACTGGGCCCTGACCAAAGGTTTGCTATCGTCATTGACATTTTTTGACTATTGGAAGTTTGAACCCTTCTTTTGAGTTTCCTTTCTGAGTGCGAGATCTCATTTGAATGCTATTTAGCATTAGGGAATTATATTATAAATTTAGCTTTTCTTACATTACACTATATATATTACATTATGTCTTGACCTTCCTAGACATCATTAGTTTGTTGTGCTTGTTGAGGCAATATATCGTGGCCATAAATTAAAGTCGGCATTAAATAAAAATCTTTTTACTAAAATCCATGTTATAGATCTTATTGTGATTCATTACCTCACCATTTTTAATCAAAAACAGACGTACGCAGAATTTCTCCAATCATTTAGTTCATTTAAACCCACCTCACGTTCATCTGCCTACGCTTTTGAGTGACACGCCCACATCTCAACATCCAATTAACAACTAATCCACAGAATAAGTCCCGCCCCTGACCTAATTTTTTACTTTTTTGTTATTCTGTTATACTCAGGCTGTACGTCACAGTATGGAAGAAATGATCTCTTGTCAATGTGACTTTAAGAATGTGCACCAATGACTTATTCATTGGTTGACTTGTTAGGTAAAAAAAATGTTAGCCTGAATGCACTGTAAGTCGCTTTGGATAAAAGCGTCTGCTAAATGCATAAATGAAATAAATGTATACTTTATTTATTGGACTTTATTTATTTGCGTTTGTAGATTTCAGTTACATTACATACATACAGTAAGCCATTTTCTCATGCACTGAGCCAGAGTTCTCCACTTCAGAAGCACTTTCATACATCAAACTTTACAGTTTTGTTACACATATGTATGTTGTTGTTGTTGTTAACAAATGTATTTTCGGATTTATGGATGGATAAAAATATAAATCCACCATCCCCTTTGCAAAAAAAAAAAAAAAAGAAAAAAAAAAAAAACCAAGAGAAAGAGAAAGAAAGAAACAATAATTTTAAGTCTTTGAAAAGTATTCAAATTAGTGCACTATCAAATAGATTCTGCCTCATTTGCATATTTAAACATAACGTTTCCAAAACTTGAAATACAAAACAGTTGTCTTAATGAGTGAAGGATGGTTATATCTTTTTGCTAAAATATTCACCTTTGGTGTTTTATTTTGAGCATCATTTTCTTTTATAGGCAACTTTAATTGCAGTTGCAGTGACAGTGTTTGGTAATATTTTCCAGCAGGTTCTGACGGTGACCGTCTCCATGGAGGAGAGGGAGCGGCAGTGTAACGGAGAGGACAGAGGTGATGTTGAATCCCCCACAGGACGGTCGGTCACAGCAGGAGAACCAGGCACAGCGTCCACATGGAGGAACGGTATTAACCCTGTTTCTCTCTATGACTGTCCTCTTTAGTATTAATATCAAACCAGCTATTCAAAACCATCGAACACTGAGTGGGAATGTGTCCTGAATTAAATGTTTGTAATGCCATGATGATCTTTTCATACCATATCGTACTGTAGATCTTCTTCAAGGCCACAGGAATTGAAAATATGTGATCCAGTTAATCCACTCTCCTTCTTTACTTTCATTTTTAATTTTCTTAATAGGCTTAATCTAGCTCAAATTCACCCTGACAACAAGAGACACCAGCCTATTAAAGCTGAGATTTCCGTTTTGAATTAAAAGTGTCTTTCTGTCAGGTGAGTGTGTGGCGTCTGTGTCCACATCCACTTGGTTCACTCCCAGCTTTAACTTTACACACTGCAGGACTCTTCTGGAAACCAAGGGCTACCAGGCTAGTACATTTCCAGCATGCAATCATCATCTACACATTTCTAAATTATTCAGCGTCTTACTTCCATGTGTATTTTGTTGTTAAATCTATTTCAGATTCCAGAAGAAGACTTTGAGGCTCCACTTCGTTTAGCGCTGGACCACCCGTCCATCAGAAGATACCTGCTTTTCAACTCAAACATTTTTAATGTCATCATGTCACCAGTAAGAAAACACATTGTTTAACACAGCTGTTCACACACATTCCAGCACTGAGCAAAGCTAATAGGACTCTGGGAAACTCATAGAACCTGTTATGTGTAGGCCCAGGTCATATTTCAGTCCAAAATCAAAAGATATATATATAAGATATATATATAAGATATATATAAGATATATATAAAAAAAAATATATATATATATATATATATATATATATATATATATATATATATATATTATTTTATTTTATTTTTTTTACTTTTTATTAGAACCATTAAGATTTGTATTACTGTATTGTAAAAAAAAAGCACTTTTACTAATTAAATCAAATATATATTAAATGGTAATTAAATAAAGTTAATTATTTAAATTTTTATTAAGTTGTATTTATTTAACTCATTGTAGTATTGTTGTTGCCTTTAATTTAGGCTGATTTAGATAAAAAAAAATTATTAATAGTCGTTCACATCAAGAACGATATCTAAAAAGATAAGTCGACTGTGTTGTTGTTATCATAGTTGTGGTATGAATTTCCACATTCTCAATTATTAAAACCTTATATTCATCCATACTGTTTTTAACTATTGCCCTGTAAACAGGCCTTTATAATAATATATTTACTTTACCATATATGCTCTAAAAAATACAGTGTAAAAAATACAGTTAATAAATCTAAAAGAATGAGTAAGTAAGCACATATGGTCACAATTTAAATAAAAAGAGGGCACAAAATAAGAAGTCATTTGAATGCATTCTTAATTTGTGGTTAAATATTGATACTTCACTAGCTAAACACTAGTTCAACAGTACAAGGAAAAAAAAACATTACCGTATGACCACCTTTCACTATTTTGCACAAAACACTTCCAATCAGTAGATGACAGAAAAAAGCAGGCAGGAATCTGGAGGATCAGATGTCTGTTTTGTGTGTTCCACGTCTGTTGCAGCTCTTGTATCTGGTGCTGTGGTGCACTGTGTACTCGACCATTCACATGTACCTCCATAGCAGCGCCACAGACTTCTGGGTGCTGTGTCTGTGTGTCAGTCTGGTGTCTGTACTCCTCACCGCTGCCATCAACCTCATCTTCCACTACAGCAACAAAGAGGTGGGCTGTCACACGACACATCACCTCTGATCACATCACTCCCTCTTCATAGTAACAATGAACTCATATTCCCTTTTAATGCAGATCTGAATGCAGCTAAGGCTAACAGGTGCATCTGTTTCAGATCAACATGAACACAGATGTGCGGTTGGTGGGGGTGAATGAGCACATGGTCAGGCACAAGCTGCTGTTGGGAGTGGCTGACTGGGTCCAGAAATGCAGAGGAAATCTGCAGGTAATTACTTCTGCACTAAAATGCATTTTTTCCTGTATCCTGTATCTGGAATCATGCGGCCTGCAAGTCTTGTCAGCACAATCGTGATTCTTTAGGCCCTTTTGAATTGGGTAAGGAGTCAATTATAGATTTGTGGCAGAAGGTAACAGGTATTGATCATCAGCTTTGATTGTGTGATACTTTGTACACAATTTTATTACCGATTACCAGTTTATGTGGTCTCTTACTCACAAAACAACATTTCCCATCATCCTCTGTGGCTGCATGAGAAATTTAAAGGGATATTTCACTCAAATATGAACGCTGTTGTCATTTCTTACCCTCATAAAGAGGTGTGAAGTATTTGAGTAAACGTAATTAATTACTGTACTTGAGTATCTTTTTGGATACTCTTTAGTTTTACTGAGTATTAAAGATATTAGAAACTTTTACTTTTTATTTCACTACATTTTTGAATAAGCATCTTTACTCCACTACATTTGTAATGAGTATTGCAATTGCACATTTTGAAAAGAAGTGATATAAACAACTACTGGGCAGTGAAAGAACGATTTCTTGTGCCTTTTTCTCTTACTCGGCCAAACTTTATTACAAAGCTACTTCATGTGAATGCCAGTTCCTTAGCAACAGGAATGAGGCTGAAACCAGTGTGTTTTTCTCTGTTCTCTTCTATTCTTATCCTGTTATTTAATTAAAAGAAAAAAAATACTTTCTTGTTTTTCCACTTTCACTCATCCTTGAACCTATACTTGTTAATATATATATATATATATATATATATATATATATATATATATATATATATATATATATATATATACATATAAATGTGTGTGTGTGTGTGTGTTAAAATCAGATACTCGAGTTTTAATCAAGTTGTTTTGAAATCGGTGACTTGTAACTTGTAGTGGAGTAATCTTCACTGTAAGGCACCTGTAGTTTTACTCAAATATAATTTTTCAGGTTCTTTTTACACCTCTTGCCCTCTAGCTGTTCAAAACCTGTTTGACGATCTTTCTTTTGCACAGTGTCTCTGTGTTAGTTTTGTCCAAACAAAGTCATTGTTCACCAAAATTGTTCATGTAGGTTATCAACATTCTTCAAAATATCAACTTTTGTATTCCAGGGAATACATAAAGTCAAACAGGTTTGGGGCGACATTAGGGTGTGTAAATGTGAACTATCCCTTTAAAATACACATATGAAGCATTAACTACACACTTACTAGCATCCTTTGCTCTTATATTTCTTGCATTATTGCAAAAAAAAAAAAAAAAATCTTCCTGTTTTTGATTGGGAGTGAAATAGCGAAAAAGAAAAATGAAATAATGTATTTCAAATGAATTTGTCTATTTTCAACTCAATGTTTTGCGTGCATATCAATCGTAAATACGATTTCTGAATTTGCAAGCAAGAATTTCCGTGCCATGAGAGTTTAGAGAAACAGTTACTGGTTTAGTGGTTTCAGAGTCTAAGAGATTGTGAACTGCACTGTATAATCAGATAACTGAATGTCTTCCTGAGTCACACTCTTATCTTGATGTTTTTCTTCATAATGTTTAGAGTCATGAACAGACTTGTTTAACTGCTCTTCTTCTCGATCTTTCTTTCTGTCTGCAGCTCTTCTGTGTGCACTGGGACTTGTCCCCATGTCTCACATCTCTGACTGAAGTGCTGCAGGACAGTTTTGTCAGGGATCAAGTACAGGTTAGCTTGCTTTTGTTCATTGATTTCTTCAGGGCTCCATAGAAAATAATCAATACAGAAATGTGTTGGACTACAAAAATAGTGGTACATCAAACAACTGTAGAGCACAGATTAAACTAAAGAAATAAATAAAAAAACTGTCTGTTACCTGAAATAAAATAAAATATTAAAAAGAGTAAACATTTTATTTCAGCTAGTTGCAAGTCATTATTTTTCACTTTATTCAGGTTTACTCAGTGTACTAAAATAACCAAAACAGAAATAATATATATATATATATATATATAAAGCAATAACATGATGCACAACACACAACAAAATGTACTACAAAACTGTGACTAAAATTTATAATATGAATCAAACTCAGTGATACTAAAATAACACTGCTAGAGAACGAAATACTGTCACAAAGTTCCCGTTTTACTCTGCAGAACAAACTCAAGAAAAGAATGTCCCACCTAGTTCTAGTGACGGAGGTCACGACCCTTGACCCCGAGGCTGGAGAACAGGAGGAGGAGCTCCCAGAAGAAGAGCGGCCGCTGCTGGAGGGACGAGAGCGAAGCGCATCCACTAGTCAACGGGACGACTCTAAACTCACCAAAAACTTCAGCTTGATGCCTGACACCACTCTCTCACATCAGGTGAGAAAAAAAATATTAATATAATAAATAATATACAAATCAGTCAATGCCCTATATATTCTTAAACCAGTGGTGAATGACAATTTTACATGAAAGCTGATTAAATTTAGGCAGAACATTAAAATTGATCAAATACAACACATGGTATCAATAGAAGATTTTTTGTAGTTTACCATATTTTTTTCCCAATATATTAAAAAATCCTTGATAATTAAGGATGCATAATAATATTTTCCAGCATCAAAACAGCAATTGTCATTATAGGGAAATGAATGGGACAGGTTTGGGAGACCTCCTCCTATAATGCATATATTTATTTATAAGAAAATGATGTTCAAAATAAATATTTAGTTATATTTAGAATAGTAGTGTATTTGTTATAAGCTTCCCTTGCCTCTGATTGACCACCAAACCGTCTTAGGTTGAATCTTGAAACCGTTTTAAGTCAAAAAATGTGCGTCTGTTTTCTTCAGGCGATTGCTCAGCAGCTCCTGATGACCTACAGTGCACTTTATGTCAGACTGCTGGTATCAAACAAGCTTCCTGTTCCTCCCCAGCGGCCTTCAGGTGCAGAGAAAAATCATTCCACTTCCTCTCTGTGTCTGTGTGAGTACGTGGAGCTAAAGCTTCTGCGGTAGACGTGACTATCAAATCTCACATTCAAAGGTATTAGTCATCCATTTCTTCAGGATGATTGTTTTGCTGTCCATTATGATATAGTCACAGACTGTTCTTGCTGCTCTTGAAACTGTTATGATTTTGTCAGTATACTACTAAATATATATAGTTGACTTATTGTGGTTTTCTGTTTGCACTATATGCTCACTATGAGTGAAAGAATGAAGTGACAGCTGATTCTTTCCTCTTCCATGTTAAGTTCTTGCATTAAATCAGACAAGCTGACAAGACATCAGTCTGCCAATCGAAACTCTCTGTCACCCAAAAATGAAAGCATGCTGAAAATGTTAATGTTGGATCTAGATGAGTTTGTTGCTTCGTCTGAACCGATTTGGGGAAATGTAACATTAGATCACTTGTTCACCAGTGGATCCTGTAATGCTGAATTCTCCTGAAAGTGAGTGAATTGTTCTCTTAAGGAATACTTGATTCTGATTGGTCAATCGCAGTACGTTTGAGATATGTTATCGCTTGATAACCACCGGTAAAAGCTGATAACACAGGCTCATCCGGGTAACTGAAGTCAGCGCTGTACTCTTGCCAGGAACAGTTTTTTCTTGGTGGAAGATTTGTGTTTGTTTAGCTAATAAAATATTAAAACTTGATTCCAAATTGTGTACAATTATTTAATTTCATCTTAGTATCACAGACTCGCTCTTTTGTTTCATAGAAACGTAGCTGCTGTCATTTTGTTACGATTGTTTTGTTAGCTGTAATGGATTATAAGAGAACTAACAAACTGGTAAGATTTTGAAACATTTTCATCTTAAATCTTTTATCACCATAATTATTTCTGTGGTGAGATGTTGTGTAATAAATGGTTTGACTGCACTGCATCCCTTAAATGTCCGTCTACATGCAGCTTTTTCACAACTGCTGTCTTCACGGAAGCTTTGCCTTCAAATATTTCAACTCAAATCGATATTTTGTGTCTAAATATTTACTTATGTGGCAAGTAGTTGTGTAATAGGCGGTATAATGTACATCCAGCCGGTTGTTATCACAGAATAACCCCCTTCAGGCTGATGCAAGACCCTTATTCTGCAAAAACAACCAGCTGGATTTACATTATCCCTTACTTAAAGTCCCCATGAAATCAAAATTGACTATATTTACTTTGTTTGCCTAAATTGATAGTTTTGTGCTGAACAATTCATCCATGCGAGTCAATCCACACACAAATTTTTTTTTGGCTTCATAATCTTTAATCAAAATCTGAAAATGCCTCTCCCCTCTGCATTAAAGGACCTTCACTGATGACGTAAGCTTGAGGAATTTGGAGTCTGCTTAATCCGTAACCACACCCCTCCAACTAACAGTAGACAGGCTGCCTGTGTGTTTGCGAGCATTTACAGCGCGTGAAAGGAGGGATGGCGAGGAGGTGCATTTTTGGGTGTGGAACTCACGGAACACTTTTCCCTTTCCCTAAAATTCCCTCGTTACGGTCCAGATGGCTCGAGCAAGGAGGGATAACAGAGTGGTCACGGATGTGCTCGAAGCACTTCACGCGCGAATGCTTCAAAAATTGCGGTGATTCAGGTGGCGAGTAATCCTCAACAACCGATTGTAAACTTGCGTTTAGATCTGCCTCCATTTTTTTAATTAAACACCTACTTATCTAGATCCAATCAGGTGCTAGTTGGAAAATAAGCTGCCACGCCCACTATTTTCCTCATTTATTATTCTGTTTATTTATGAAATACGTCACAACACTGGAGAAAAGTCGTTTGCAACTTCCGTTTCACGGGGACTTTAATGCATAAGCTTATGTTAACTAACCATTTTACGGATAGAAAATTGATTGGCTAGTGAAAAGTGTCTTTATATAAGAAGTAGTTGGAGGGGGCGGGGCTAAAAACAAAAGGGACTGATGATGTCAGTGAAACGGGAAAGTTAAGTGGCGGAGAAAGTTATTTACATTGTGCTGAAAAATTGCGAAGTCAAATATATGCTTTGTTTGGAATAATGTGAACAAAATGAAATATGTGATTTTGCTGCATTTTCCGCTTTAAGTGTGAATAGAGAAATTACTTGTCACTGGAAACTCGCCATGTCAAGTTAGGACACTGTGTAAAGCACGGGTCTTACGTAAGTCTGGTGAGGGGAGGACAGTGCTGCGAGAGCGGAGAGAGATAGGAAGTGACAGTAAGGGTGTCAACATGAATCAAGCTGCGAGTCAGTGAATCTTCACTGCTCTGCTCAAATCTTGGCACAGATAGCACTTGAGAACGCAATCCTAACCAACAAGTGCAGAGCAGCTCGAAACAGCACTGCGCCGTGAGGACCGTGTAAACCAGACGTGGCCAAACAACTCAGCCTTGATGGAGTTGTGAAGGTGATTGGTGGGTGAGTACATGGGCGCAGAACGGGCAACACAAACACACGGCGCGAGGGTCAGAGCAGAAGAGGCAAAACTGTGTGGTGAGGGACGGCAGGCCTGCAGTGTTAAATGATTACTGAAACGATGGCTCTCTTTGGGAGGCTAAACGACCATCTGTGATCCTACTGACACAGTCTGGACCGCTTCCTTCTAACTCCATCCATCTCTCTTCTCTCTCACCTCTTTACATTACGGATGAAACTCACATATTTCAGAACAAATAAAAAAAATAGACATGAGAAATCACATTGAAAAAATGAAGAAGACTGAATGAATTATACTATTAGTTTCAAATGAGTGTTAATTTATCACTTGCATATGTTTATATCAGATACATTTGGAAATTCTGACATATTCTGAGCTTTTGTTTGTTGCCTTTATACCCACAGACAGGGGCGCAACTATCCAGTGTTAGAGGGGTATGCATCAAAAGATTTTGGCGCCCCCACCCCCATTTCTAAATAAATAAGTGTGCCGGACATCATCATGTATGGGCTTGAAATAATAAATGTTTATTTTAAAGTAGCTACTATCAAACAGCCACTGTTAGCCTACCATAATTATATGGTATATGGTATATATAATGTTATCAAATAATAAAAAGTTACAAACAGAATAAAGAGTTAGAACTAGTCAGTCTCACCGGTTCTCGATGCCCAATCCTAGTAACAATGTTGCTATCAAACATTCAAAAGCGCTCTTTAGTAGCAACACTGTTACTACACAGCGAGATCCAGTAAAGAAAGCATTTGAATTCGCCACTGAAGTAATTACATCGCTGTGAGATTATTAACGGATCAAACAGTGATAACGTGGAAACCATGAAGTAACATTATGCCATGAATGAACTATCCAGCGTCCACAGATCAGCAACATTCACCATGGATTTACTGTAGTCACACTAACTGCAACCATGGAGGTTTGGCAGGAATAGTAGGCTATAATGCTTTTAAGTAACATTATGTCGGTTTTATTTTGACATTATGAATACAATTGCTGCCCTCAAATGTTAATCTGAACTAAAATAAACCTTCGTTTATAACTAGCCTACTACAATATTACATTTCAATTTGTCCAAGGCGCTGTTTTGTTTTATATGCTCCTAAGAAGAGTCACGTATAGCTCTATCATTGCTCAAAGTAAAAAAATATACTTTATGATGTTGGTTTTAATTAAAAAAAAGTTTCATTCAGGGAATAAATGAATCCTTAATAAATTAATCATGGCTTATTGCAAAAACTACATTAGGCATCAGTAACAAGGCATGGTCGTGCTGATGCTTCTCCGCAGAGCGACAGATGCCCTCACAGATTGAGAAGAGCTGTAGCCCCTTGGCCATTACTGTACCCCACAAAATGTAAATGAGAGGCACTGGCGCCCCCCTATCAGATGATCAGTTATGTGATGTGGATATACACTGTAGCTCCAGTGACACAAGGAAAAAAGATTCAGAGATAGAGAGGGAAAAAACAGGGCAACTATAAATAGCACTTCTGAGATATAGAGAAAGGCCAAACATGAGCAAGAGGCAGAGAAAACACACAATCGATTCTGGCTCCACCAGGTATTCCTCTTTAATTCAAATCACTTGGTTCATACACAGCAAATCAATGCTTGGGCTCATTAAGAGGGCAAATCTCACGAAAACATGTTTGAGTCACAATTCCCATCCAAAATTAAAGGAAAGAAAAAGAGAATTAAGTCTTTTTGACATGATTTTTAAAAAAAACTCTCATGTATGAAATGCATCTGGATGTTTTACTCTTCTGAGAAATTCTCATTAGATTTGCATTACTAAAAAAACTCTCATGTATGAAATGCATCTGGATGTTTTACTCTTCTGAGAAATTCTCATTAGATTTGCATTACTTTCGTGATAATGTTTTTTTTTTAATTGCAATTAAAGTCTATGAAGAAAAAAAAAATAATAGTCCTTAAATAAGCTAAAAATATATTTATTTCTGCTGACTTGAGGTGAAATATGTTCTTGACAGGTTTTTGTGAGATTCACCACAGAGTAAAACTATAAAAGCACACAAATACAAGCGAGCTTGCGGCTTTTTGAATAAACCTACCGCATTTACAAGCTTAGAGAAACCGTGTGCAGTAACAACAGGCAATCAGATCTCATTGGCCATGTTTACAACAATAAAGCATTTGCTTTATATCACAACTGTGTGAAAAAGCATATTGCTGGGATAATTATAAACAGGTGCGAGGTTCACATCAACTGTACAGTGTTTGCACAACTTTAAAACACCAAAATAAAATGTATCAGACCAGCTTGTCTTATTAACAGACAGGATTTCTGTCGAAACTATGCTCTCCCTTAGTTAGAAAACGAGGGTCATATTTTTAGACGTAGCCCGTATAAACATGAACATGTGCAATCACACGTCTAACAAGTATAAACAATTCAACAAACAGTTCAGTGTAACACTTGCAATATGCTGCAAGGCATTTGTTCAAAAATAGATCAGAAAGATATTAGAAATCGATTAAAGAGAGCAGGAAAAGACCGATATGACCGAATCAACATTTTGTTAGATTTCTCCTTTTATGCGCCGTAAAGAATGAAAAGGTTTTTGGATCGACATGAGGGTGAAGAAATGACAGACCTTTTATTTTTTGGGGTGAAATCTTGCTTTAAAATAAAGAGTTTGACAGATTATACAGTCAGAGGATGGCACAGATGAATGCAGTTTTTTTTAAGCAAGAGATTAATAAACATACTGGAGACCTAAAATACAAATCTAAAACACTGCGTCCATGTTTTAATATATTCTATATTTAAGAACACTCTAGGATTGTTTGATTCTTTTTGTTCACCCAAACCATTGTGCTAAATGTGTTTCCCTAAAAACTACAGCAGCAAGTGAGGAGTTTCAATGAGGTCCGAACTTGAAGCAAGTTACACTCTCATCTACAAAGAAGTGAGACAAACTAGCTACTTGCTTTCTGAGCATAAAAGTGCATTTTATCACATGCTTCATCAGAATATGCCAGCTGAGCAATCATCTGTGATGACTGACTGTTATCTAGGAAAGATTACCAAATATTTCAACAGTTAGTTATTTCAATAAATAAAGAAGTATAATACACAAATTAATAATTTAATTGAAATAATAAATAATAAAGTAATTCACAACACACAAATCACGTCTTCCTTCAATGAAGAGCCAATTTACAAAAGTCTGTAATGAAGTAATAATTTCACTCTAGAATACATTCTTTCAACACCTCTGAACTGGACCGGTCTGCAACAAGACACTTAGGCCTAAGAGTTACTCTACACAAGTACATGAACACAAACGCTTTTAGCTATTTTCACATATTGCCGCATTGAAAACGTGTCAGCAATTCGTAATGATGCTCAAATACACGTTGCATTCTCAGTGTTGCCACAAGGGGTGCTATACAATAGCATTAATTGTTTACTTCTGGGGTCAGTTTACCGTCATGTCAGGCTAGCAGTATGATGGGAATCCTGCTGAGGTCAGTTCAAGTTGGTTAATCTGGTTTAATGACTACCACAGTAAGTGGCCATTCACACAGAATGTTGATTATGCGATTAAAAACAGTAGGTGCAATGGAGCAAAGAAAAAAAATAAAAGCTCTAGAAGGTCTAAAAACACTTATTTTTTTAAAGTTTTAAAAACTTTTTTTTTTGTTTTCGTCTTTCGTACGTGAGTCACGTCGATTTCGTATTTCCACACAACTTTTCTGTGTTGGCTTTTGCTTGAATACACATAACATTTATCTGTGGTATAAGATACAATGGGCAAACCGGTAAACCAGAAATGATGCAAAATGTCAAATTTATTCAGTTAAAATACTGAGAGGAAGGTCATTGCCAAAGACCTTTACTATGACTGGTTTATCATCTGCTGTATGAACACAGCACAGAGAATGAGCACAAAAACCCAAATTTAAGTTTCAGTTTTCAGCTAAATGAAACCTTTAATTTGGGTTTTGGTGCATCACTCTCTTTAAATATAAGCTCCTGTTGGCCAAGCACTTGCATCTGTGTTTGTGTACTCCTTAGAGTAGATTTCTGGCCTCTGATTAATCAATACTCATATACACTCTTTTGATCTACAAAACAGAAGTTCCTTTGGGTACATAAAATGTGAAATTCCAGTTCTGCTATATTGGAAACTATTTCAAAAGTCTATCATTCTTTCAACTTATTCAATACATTATTTTACACTATTCAATACCTAGTGTATAGAAAACACAATTTATCCACACTTTCAGCGTATGAATTTGTCAAGTTAACCAGCAAATAAATATATTATCTTTCCAAACCGATGAATGAGAAAAATAATACATGGAATATTTTGAACATCACAAAAAACACAGTTATACCAAAATTATGTTCCTGTGGGTTTCTTTTAAAAATAAATGTTTTTGGCAGATTCTAAAAGCAAACGATAACACCTGACATGACTCAAGTCTTTAGTACACTATTTTTCTAACTACTGATCTAACACAGGCTTTAGTTTAGGAGAAACAGGAAGTGCTCAGTTAGGTTGATGTGAGTGTGAGCTTACACGCTTACAACAAGGTAGATGCTCGGTGTTCCCCACACTCAGATTTACTATACCATTAATCTATCTTGTAACTAATACATGGGCCAAATGACTGTAAAAGCGTATATTTTCCACTGCAGATTAGGTTTTGGTGGCTTGAGCCATCAGAACCGTGCAGTGTGACAGAAAAAGCAGAATACCGACTGGAATGATGGCCTGGGGTCAGGACGGGAGGTGCGTCCTGCGCTCGCTCTCTAGGGCTCCCAGTCGTCATCGTGGTGCTGAGAGGCGATGATGACCACAACGGTGAGTATGGTGCAAAGCACGATGGAGGCAATCCCCACCGCCAGACTGATGAAGGAGAAGTTACGTGCCTCACGCGAGGCGATCTCTGCTGTAACCATATCGCCTCGAGCCACAGCCGTACGCACCTGAACAAAGAGACTCCTGTTTAGTAGATATCTAGAATAAATCGATAAAATACCAGCTCACACCAAATCTAAATTAAATTAAATTAAATTATTAAATTTGTTATGCTAAGAAAAACGAATTCTGTGCAAATCACTGTTAGCTAACATAATATACTGAAATGCAGCCACTAAAAAAATATCATATTTACTATATATCTAAAATAAATCGATAAAATACCTGTTCACATTAAGTCTGAAATTAAATTATTTAATGAAGTTAACTTGTTTCATGCAAAAAAAAAGAGCTAATTGTACAAAATTCTCTTTAAATTGTTTGTACACTTAGACAATGTAACACCAAAATGCAACCACTAAACAAATGATAAACGATTGTATTTAGTAGATATAAAGAAAAACAATAGATAAAATACCTGTTCATGTCAAATCTGACATTAAATGAAATGAAATGAAATTATTAAATAGTTTAATGCTAAAAAAACATAACTGAACAAAACTCTGTAAATTGTTTGTCACCTTGAAATGCTGCCATTAAACACTTTAAAATCCTACTTAGTAGATATATAGAAAAAAAATGGCTATTCAAAGCAAGTGTGAAATTAAATTAAGTTGTTTGATGTAAAAACAACCAAATTGTATGTAATTCTGTGTAAATTATTCACAAAGAACCACTAAACAAACAAATAAATAAATATATCGATAAAATCAAATCCTATGTTTGTAAAAATCTAGAAAAAGTGGAGACTACACACAAAGTATGAAATCTAAATTAAAATTAAATTGCCTAAATTGTCTAATTGTCTAAAAAGTCTAAAGCCTAGTACACACCGGGACGATTATCGCGCGTGCTTATCGCCAACATTTTTCAACACGTCTTTTGTGTTCATACCCAAGAGATCTTCACTTGCAGAAATAGAGTGTGACAGTGTGAACAAGCCTTAGTTGTGTGTAGATCATTTGTACACATTGATCATGTTCCACATTGAAATGCAACCATTTACCTAATCTTTTTAAAACCGTGTGTTCTTAGTAGTTCTTAGTGTGTGAACAGCAAGCATGAAACAGAAAAGATCTCCATGAGCTGATTCATATCTCAGCCCTTCTGGCATCAGAGCACCAGAGCTCGTCCTGGGCTCAATTACCTGCACGGCTTTGATGATGGCGATTATTCCTGTGGGCCAGAAGCAGCAGACAGTGGTGAGGACGGCGATGGGCAGGTAGTCGTGAGGAGGACGACGAGACTCCATCAGAGCAATGCCGTTGGGCATATGCATGGCCATCTGGCCGGGGGCAACACCTGGATGAGGTGCACCGTTGGGCATGTAAGGCTGTGCCTGAGAAAAACACACAGACACTTCAGGTGCATAATTCCTATATTTTTACTGGACATGACATTTTTGACTATTACAATTTTAGTTTCTTTAGCAGCACATGAAGTGAAATAGGGCTGCACAATTAATCGAAATAAAATCAAAATCATGATATACCTTTGTGCAATTAACAAATCAATCATCATCAAACACTATGTATTAAATATGTATTTGGGACCCAAATGTATGCTGGTTCCCTTTATTTTCACATAATTAGCAATTTTTTCAGTAATGAGGAACCTACGATACAATTTTATTTTTTACAACAGTAATATATTTTGTTTTCCTTTCTTTTTATTATTATTATTATTATTATTAACTTATCAAAGTTCAAAATGCAGTTAAATAAATCACAATTAAATCTTTTGAATAAACTGTAGCCCTATGCTTAAATCATTTATTTGGAGCTGAATTAGTTTTTGATATGATACAAAAATTGTTACAGAGAACAATGAAAATGAACTGGAATCTAAATCTAAAAAGAAAATATCTATTAAACATTTATATTAAATATCCAATATCAGCCAAAAGGTGTTGAGGTTTTACTAATACATTTTCAAAATTCACTAATATTGGCAGAAAAGAGTTATAGTCTGGATATATCATGCATATCATCTCCGCTTGTGTTTTTTCTTCTTGGAAAGGTATTTGTTCTCCAGGGATGCACAGGAATCACATCACATAATCTTTTAAGCATTAGAGAAGCTGCATATTTTATTTAAAGAGACAGTCTGTGCTTTTAAAATAACACTAAAACACCATCAAAAATACATGACGTCAACAGAACCAACCTTCAACTCCCTGTGAACTATAACTACTGTAGTATGCAGTATTTTGTATCCCGCTACATACTTCTGAATTATCCTGTGCAGTTCAAATGAATGCCAACTCACCCCTGTGCCTATGGGATAGACGGGAACGTAGGCCGTGCAGGGCTGCAGCTGGAGGGGGTATCCTGTATGTATATAGCCCACTGGGGGATGAGGGACGGTGCCCACTGGTCCGTGCGTCTGCACTGGGTATCCGTTTGGAGCCCCCTGGGGCCCGAGGGTGCCGCAGTGGAACTGGGTCTCCTGCAGGTACCCCTCTGATCCAGGAGGAGGAGGGGGAGGGGGGTAATTGGGCTGCGGGGCACAGCTGGTTGGAGGAGGATGTGGGGGCATGTTGGGGTCCTGGTTGGGGAGGTAAGGAGGCGGAGCCATCTGCATCATCTGCTGAGACATGGACTGCCTCCCCGCTGCCTCCTCCAATCCTGAGCCGTGACACAAACACAGTCATGCACCACAAATAAAGACCGGCAGACAATTATTCATCAGAACAAAGGCCTGTTCACACCAAGGATGATAACTATAGCCATTAAGATTTAAGATACATTTCTAATTCTCTGAAAATATAGAGGTTCGCACGGCGGCTGTGAAGATAACACAGAAGAATGATTTAAATGGAATCACTAGCAGGAGCATTCTTTCAAGCTGATGAATGATTAAACACCGACAGCCAGTCAGAATCCACCTGACTTGAAAAACCTCAAAGCATTTAATACATCAGGCGAAAAAAACTGCAGCTTGTGCTTATAATAAATGTACACCTGTGGCATGGATGCAAGTATATTCATCTAGTTATCTTCATAGTTATCGTCCTTGGTGTGAATGGGCCTTAAGACACTGATGCATATGAAATTCATAAATAAATAAATAAAAAAAAAGACCTTTGGAAAACTTCACCTGGTTCTTCAATTTCATTGCCTCTTGTTCATTCTACATGTGCCATCAATTTAAAGTTTATATAAGCATATATGATCATTTAAGTTTTTATAAGCATACTTTATACATATATATATATATATATATATATATACAGTGGGGCTCAAAAGTTTGGGATTGCAGAATCTGTGAAAATGTGAGTAATTTTCAAAAAATAAGAGAGATCATACTAAATGCATGTTATATTTTATTTAGTACTGTCCTGAGTAAGATATTGTACATAAAATATATTAACATTTGGTCCACAAGACAAAAAAAATTGCTGAAATTATTAAAATAACCCCACTCAAAAGTTTAGGAACCCTTGGTTCTTATTACTGTGTTCTGTTACCTGATGATCCTTGACTGTCTTTCTGTTTTGTGATGGTTGTGCATGAGTCCCTTGTTTGTTCTGAACAGTTAAACTGAGCAGCGTTCTTCAGAAAGATCTTTAAGGTCCTGCAGATTCTTCAGTTTTCCAGCATCTTTGCATATTTGAACCCTTTCCAGCAGTGACACTATGATTTTGAGATACATCTTATCACACTGGGGACATTTGAGGGACTCAAACACAACTATTTAAAAAGGTTCAAACATTCACTGATGCTCCAGAAGGAAACAAGATGCATTAAGAGCTGGGGGGTGAAAACTTTTGGACACAAAATATGAAATATAATTTTTTTCCATTTAGTTCTGCCCTTCGTAAGCAACAGAAGATACTTGTATGTTTCCCGGTACACAAATTAAGTACAATTTACCTTGATCTTCAAATTCCAAAAGTTTTCACCCCCAGCTCTTAATGCATCTTGTTTCCTTCTGGAGCATCAGTAAATGTTTGAATCTTTTTAAATGGTTGTGTTTGAGTCCCTCAAATGTCCTCAGTATGAAAAGATGCATCTCAAAATCATAAAGTCACTGCTGGAAAGGGTTCAAATATGCAAAGATGCTGGAAAACTGAAGAATCTGCAGGACCTTAAAGATTTTCCTGAAGAACGCTGCTCAGTTTAACTGTTCAGAACAAACAAGGGACTCAGAAGTTTCAGAACTCAAAACTTTCTTGTTAGTCTAAAAAAAAGCTTATACTGAAGCCAAAACAACTTGATGTAATAGTGTGGCTAAACTCCGCCTCCACAGAAGGTCAACTCCTGCTTTTCCATCACTTCCTGTTTAGCTCCTTCTGAGTCGACAATCCTTCACGTCAATTCAAACAGAGCGTTCTGATGAGGAGGCCAAAACAGGACAGGAAAACAACCTAGTATTTCTAAATTACGATGTTTTTTATGTAAATGTCTTGATAGCACTATAAGTGGTCCCAGGAGAACAGTATAAATTAATTAAATAAGGCAGCTCATGACTTTAAATATTTTGAGAGCTCCCTGCAGAGATATTTTGGTGATTCATTCACCACGACTCTCTGATTGGTGTAGTTTTTTGCTGAATTGTGGGAAAAGCAGTTTACCACCAGACATTCTGCTATTAAAATCAGTCTTTAAAAAATATGTTAAAATAATAACTGATGGTCTGAACAAAAGCATATGCAATTGATGAACAACAACAGAGCACACAGCAGTTCTGTCTTTAAAGTTTTCGTTCAAATCAGTTTCCTTACGGAGAAAATTAACGCCATTTTAAACATGACCAATGCACGCTATTATTTAGACAAATTTCCAGTAAACCATTCCTTAATTTGCATTCAGACAGGAATATCCCTTCACAAAAGAGCTTTAATTAGATATACACCAGCTTGTGTCACATAAGAGAGTTCAGGGTGTTTCTATGTGTAAACGACTATTGTTATGTAATCCTTCACAATGTCAGCAGCATATTTACAGTTCAGGATGGTATGTGTGTGTGTGTGTGTGTGTGTGTGTGTGTGCTGGGGTATACACAGGGATACATATTTAATGCATAATTTTCTGAGCACATTTAAAGAACCTTGTCTATTCGTGTCCTCTATTATTTTAGAACATCCTGCAGATTAGGTATATTAAACAACGAATATGAATCATGAATATACTTTGAATATTTGTCTAAATGGGTTGACAGAGATATATATATATATATATATATATATATATGATTTTATAAAAGCCCTCAATAATCTTTTTATTATTTATATATATATATATATATATATATATATATATATATATATATATATATATATATATATATATATAATAAAAAAGATTATTGTTAGGCTAATCCAAAAGGTTCTTATATGTAAATCATACCTGCGTTTTTTCTGAAAATCACGCAATTCAATTGATTTAGGGCCCTCTATCGCACAGTGCGTTGAATCACAGACCCAAGGGACCTGAAGCCTGAAATAGGGCTTCATACAACAGCATTTATTCCACTTCTAATGCGCATTTTCTCTCATTTGATAAAACTCTGCATAATGTACACGACACCACACTATACCGGAGAAAATAACGGACACGACGGCTGCGTCTCAAATCCTAGCGAGCTGCCTACACGGACAGCGTTCATGGAGATCATCTGCTAGTTTTAATTCTTCGAAAGGCGCATTTGACGCCCAAAACGCGCAGCATTATGATTATATCGAGCAAAACTGCAGCACGCGCTCAGAGACATCACGCGCTTCTGATGCCTAGGTAGGCAGCTTACTAGGATTTGAGACACAGTCTGAATACACGACTACAGCCTTTAGATGAAGGGTGAACATTGAAAAAAGATTTAAAAAAAAAATGACAGCATGCAATTCATGAATGGTGGTACAATCGCTTTTATGTCATCGCCTCTCATTCGTTGTACAATGAACACATTTTATTTAAATGAGTGATCCAGATGCATGGACCGATTTAATTAGTGGTGTATAACCAAATACAAATATATATATATATATATATATATATATATATATATATATATATATATATATATATATATATATATATATATATATAAAATTACCGTGTTTTTCCGACGACATCGCGTTTATTTATCCGTTTCGACGATGTTCAGTGTGTCTCTCCAGTTGCAATAAAACCCAAATCCAACCAGTGCGTCTGTCTTTGTGTCAAATCACAAAAGAGATGATGCTGATGATTTCTCCAGGCTAATTATAACGCATCTTCAGAAGGTATGCTGATGTATGCTGTACGATGTAAAGGCTGGGTTATTGACGGGATGTCTGTTGCTGCTTTTTTTCCCACGGTCACACTGCAACATCCAGAGCAGCAGCAGCAGCAGAAAACAGGTTTCAACGAACGCATCTAGTTCCACTGAATTAGCCACAGCTTCTTAAAGTGACAGCATCCATGCCGCACATGGGAACATAATTAATTTCAAGAATACTTAAACCACTAAAGTCTATTTACAAGAAGAATTTAAGAGCGCCGAATAATATGGTTAACATGGTATTTTCCATAAACTACCATCGTTACTAATTGTCGCAATAAAACAGTGGTTGCTTGGCATTAGCTACTATTGACATTACGTTATTACACTCGTACATTGTTTGATAGAGATACCAAATTCATTTACCATGGTTTTACCATAGTATCTATAACTGTAGTATGTTATTTTGGGTTGTATGCAGCTTTAAATATGTATAAGAGAAGTCTAAAAATCAATTATGACTCAAAATATGTCATATAAAAAAATATGTATTAATACAAAAAGCTGACCTATATTGACTGCTACAGTCACAATGGACAAATATTTTTTCACAGTGTTTGAGAAATATTCATAAAGTCTCTATTAGTAACTGTTCATTTATTGAAAGCAGAATAATCCATAAAATAATATGAAATTCTTGAGAAACTGTGAAAAACGGGAAAGAGATCAAATATTCTGGACTGGGGGGACCAAATGTTAAACTTTAAGAATCATAACTTCCTAATCTGAATATTGGGGAATGTTTCATCCTAGATTATGTGGCTTTAGCCCTGATTGATCCGAGGGCTAATTTATGATTTTTAAATTAATAAACTATATTTAATGATAAAGAGTTTTAAAAAAAATGCACAAATGTACTGGAACCATAATATATATAGAAAAGTCCACCATGACAGAAGTAAAATAAAATAAAATAAAAATACTAAAAAATAACAGCAAATGTGAGAATAGCAATGATAACAACACAAACATAAATCAAAATACGACTGCAGTCCTCGTTCAAATGATCACAGAGCAAAAGGACTATACACTTTCTAGTTTTTCTGACAACATGGATGAAACCAGGTTTCCACATACAGCTCATTTTATTGCTGTACATTTAATTACAGTTCATGACTGATGTCAATCTCCATTTCATACTGAGATCAGGATTTCGGTCAGGGGTGAGGCTCCTTCACTCACACATTCATACTCAACTTAATGTAAACATGCACTCAGTTACAGATACTCAGGTCCATATTCTGCACGCTCTATTTTATATCCCACTCAACATGCAAACACACCGAGCCCTTGCTCTCTGTCTCTCTCTCTCTCTCTCTCAGTGTGTGTAGAGCGAGGCGGTGAACACAATGTCTCTGCGTATGGCCAGTGAGGCTCTTTCCATCTTGCTGCCCAGGACGGAGTCGCCCACAATTCGTGCAGCATGTCTCACTTCCTTCAGGACCTCGTCCAGCCTCTGGATGCAGCGCACGATCGTCCCTTCCTGCACATCCGTCAGCTGGGCAATCTCAGCAAACGGCTACCAAAAAAAAAAAAACACAATGGGAATGGGAAATATGGATTTTCTCTCTCCAAATAGGAATTAAGTTTAGACAGACAGACAGGTCAGTGCTCACCATGCCTCTTGCCCAGCAGTACACAACCTCAGTCAGGCCGAACTTGAACTGGGCCACAAAGTCTTCAGCAGTCTGAGCTATCCCATAATCCCTCTGCAGCTCACCAATACGCTGTGCCACACTGAGTACTTGATTAATGCCCTATGAAAGCAAGAGAATGGGAGAAAAATGATTTATAATCATATATCATACATTTAATTACACACACCTACATTCAGACATTTTTGAAAATAAATTAATACTTTTATTCAGCATGAGCACATTTAATGAAGTGACAGTAAAGACTTTTATGTTACAAAAAAAATACTATTTCAAATCAATGCTGTTCTTTTGAACTGTCTATTCATATAAAAAAAAAATCATTAATAATAATGATAAATATTTGTTGAGCAACAAATCAGCATATTATAATTTTTTCGGACACATCCATTTCAAAACACTGGTACATTCTGTGACGTCATTAACCGGAAGGCTGGCAGTGTGTTGTGTTTGTAAACATGGAGGGGTATGCGGTCAGTGTTTTTGGTGATGATTTCATTTTTGTGTCAAACGTTCACACTCATGCCGCTGCTTTTGGCCCAGAGACAATGTATTAGACGACTTTAGACATTTCTTTGACTTGCATCATCTGTATCAGAATACTTTGACTGGCTCAAAGTAGACTGCTTACATCATGACATGATCATACGTATATTAATTTACTACAGTAACAAATTTACAATTTTTTTTAAAAAGGTCCTGTTCACACGATTTCTTAATGGTAATTTACCATTAAAGACTATACTGTATGTGTGAAAGGGGCTACTGAAGACTGGAGTAATGATGATATAAAAATGTAAGCTTTGCATTGCATGAATAAATTAAATATTTTTGATCAAATAAATGCAGCCTTCTTTCAGATACATTAACAAAATCTTACTGACCCCATATACATATAAAATTACATACATACACAGGAAAAAATTGGAAAGAATTAGGAGACCGTTTGAAAATTCTCAGTTTCTGATTTTTAGTTAGTGTTTAAATAAAACATTTTGTTTTATTCTCTAAACTAATAATGCATGTCTTCCGAATTTAAAATAAAAATGTTTTTTCTTTTTTTGACAATTGGTCAAAACAACAAAAAAGATGCCTGGTCTTCAGACATGTTTTTATTCGTTTTTAGACAACACAATACCAGTGTTTTAACTTCAGAAGAGTTAAGAAACCAATATTTGGTGGAATAACCCTGATTTTCAATCACAACAAATGAAAACATTTGTTATTTTGACACTCCAACACATTTTTTATTTGAAATTTGAAAGAAGTGTAATCAGACCTTTATAGAATAAACAAATCTTAACATTTTACTCAAACCCGTACCTAGTCATTTTCAAGTGGTCTCTTAATTTTTTCCATAGCTGTATATGCACTGTATAATATTTTAATTATTTAATCACAATTTAATGTTTTGTCTTCAATTAAAGTTGTTATATGTGACAAATAATATTTAATTATATTATTTAAGTAGTAGTTTGTGTAATTAATTTAATTGGCAGGCCTAATACATTAGTCATAGTGAGATCTCTTAGTACAGCACTGCGTCAGTTTCTTTTGTCCTCTGCTCTACTCTCGTCTCCATCTGCTGTCTAAGTGCTTACACAACTAGAGCAAGGCAGGCGAGGTAGTCCTGCAGTCAAACTGCAGCTTCATTACCTGTACAACCTCAGCTCGCAGCGTCTCAACAGCACTGGTTTACGAGCCACTGTGAACTATATAAACTCTTGTGTGCTTCTCAGTCTAGTGTCATGACTTATTCACGGCCCCTTTAAAGCAATTCTGTGTTTCTGGGCCATTCGACAACACACACCGACGTGTTCGTGTGGGACTGCATCCTTTGCTAAAGGCATAAAGCAAAGCATCCAGGCCGCATCCACTACATTCTTAAGCACATCTCTTCGGTGTTTGAGCTCAGAAAGCCGTATGCATTCACATCCATCCATAACCATGATGACACGAGTATCTGTTGCTATACATTCTAATGGCTGTGGGCTCAAAAAATGATTGATGATGTTTTTCAGATGGGCATACTGTATTAGACCTCTGGCATCAACAAGTATGAGATGCTGGGAATCACAATTGCAAGTAGGTTTTCTTTGGCTGTGCTTTACCTCCTGTAGCGTGCTGGTGACGTGCGGGTCTATCTGGGTGTTTTGTGTGAAGATGAGGCAGGACAGCAGGGCGGCGCTCTCCTCGGGGGCGAGAGGACTCAGTGTGTTCTCAAACAGGAGTTCGGTCAGGAGCAGCTCATGACTGCTGATCTGACACGCCACACGACCCTTCAGCTGAACCGCCCCAGTGCTGTCCACATACTGCAGCGCTTCCAGCACCTGCCAAAACAGCACTACACCGTCAGCTCTGACTGAGGGTAAAACATCTGGGACGTTTTAACTGGGGATTTTAACACCAGGCAAGCAAAGAATGGGAAAAAATGTTACTGATCGATGCACAATATATCAGCGACTGTATCCATATTGGTCAATATTAGGGCTGTGCAAAAAATCTAATGCGATTTTCATGCGCCTCTCATCAGTAAAGACGCTCCTGTAATTAGAAGTCTATCTCCAGCACGTGTGTTCAGATCAGGGTTGCCAGGTTTTCACAACAAATCCTGCCCAGTTGCTTCTTAGAACTAGTCCAATGGCGTTTCCAGGAGGTTCCCCGATAAAAATTGCTTCCCGGGGTTAAAATATACGTTTTTTGGCAGGGTTGCCTTGGTAAAAATCACATTTTAGGGGCTAAATATCACGTTATTGGTATTGTCGCTTCGACACGCGGACATGAAAAACAACCACAGACTTGGCAACACTGGTTGGCATTTACTACACAGAGCCGTAATTCACTGACAATCTACACAAAAGTGATTCTTTGTCGATTTTGAAAGCGATTTTGTGTTAGTTGTCTGTAGACTACGCCTCTGCCGCTCCACCTGAAACCTGTTCATGTCCGAGGTTTGAAGCAACCCAATAACGTGATATTTAGTGCCTAAAATGCGAATTTTACCCAGGCATCCCTGCAAATTTTTTTTAGATTTTAACCCCGGGAAGCAATTTTTATCGGGGAACCTCCTGGAAACGCGATTGGGCTAGTTTTGGACTAGTTTTGAGAAGCAACTGGGCAGGATTTGTTGTGAAAACCTGGCAACCCTGATCTGATTGTCTGATTAAGAATATTGGAAGCAAATAATATTTGGTCTTTTTTTCCATAATTAGAACAGTTTAAGCTTTTCTGTCCCACATGTATGTGTGTGTGTCTGCATGTTTATATACAAAACTCTTTTTGTTATTTACTTCAAGACTGCATATCAAAGAACATAGTACTGTGTTACGGAAATATACGGTCTATCTACCAGAATGAGAAGATGGACTGACCTTGATTCTCTGATGGTACTCAGGCAGCAGTGTCAGTGACTGATCAGACACCAGGAACAGAAGCTTGTCGAGCTCTTCCTGTACACTCAT
Organism: Carassius auratus; assembly: GCF_003368295.1. NCBI lineage: Eukaryota > Metazoa > Chordata > Actinopteri > Cypriniformes > Cyprinidae > Carassius > Carassius auratus. The sequence goes on along the minus strand of NW_020527496.1, from coordinate 698,299 downwards.
CCTCTCCTGCACACGTGCAAACTGAGCAAGATATTCACACACACAGAGAGAGAGAACATGAAAATGAGAGAGAGAGAGAGAGCCCTCCAGAAGGTGAAGGCTGGAAGTGATTACTGAGAGCTAATGAGACACATCCTTATTCCTCACTGCCACGGTCACACTCAATAAATGAGAGTCTGTGCACTCGGGAGAGTTACTGTGCCAAATTACTCAATATGGATGAGGAAAAAAACAATATTGTGAAATATTATTACAATTAAAATGCGCTTTTTTCTATTTGACGGGGTATCTGCAGGCTTTATGAAGGTAAATGAGAACACACCATGTCAATATGGTCTCTAAATGTAAAAGTCTTGTATTAGCAGTCCTTCAAAGTATAAAAAAAACACAACAAACTTTTACTGTACCTTCGGTTCACACTCAATCAAGATACATTTACTTGAAAAGCAAAATGACGTCAAATAAAAAGTCTTGTTTTATGAGAAACTGATCCAAATGAAATAAGTTTATGATTACAACAAGAGCAAATATATGCCAAAAGGCTTTAATTCAAAGGGGAAACAGCTTTTTATTTATTAGTGTTTGTTTATTTATTTGATGAACAGGACAGCATTTATCTAAAATATAAATCTTTTGTAACATTAAAAATGTGTACTAAACTAACATACTAAATAAAAGCATTCATTTCTTTCTAAAAGCAGACATTTGAACAGTAGTGTAGGAGTGTAGTCAGCAGACCTGCTCAGTGAAGGTGGGCGAGTGGATGCAGTGGAAGTCTTTCAGACAGTCCTGTAACACTCGGTGCCTCATCACCGCCTCCACCACATCCACAGCCTTCAGGTGCAGGTCATTCACAGGGTCAAGGGTCGTGATGCCATTGGGATTGGCCTCAGCCAATCGCAGGAGCTCCTGAGTTGCTGTAGAAATAGCCTGACCTGGTGGATCAAGTCTAGGAAGGGAAGTTTATATATTATAATCGCCACAGTTTAACAAATGCAGATTCACTCAAATTCACACACAGACCTGAAGCGTGGCTGCTGTCTTTTATTAAAGTTGTCAATGATTCTCTCTGGGATGACTTTGAGGGTTTTGGTTGTGATGGCAGAGATGTCCTGCAGCTTCAGTTTCTGCACCGTGTGACTGCAGGGTCCTACACACACAGCCACACTAGAAATAAATAAAGTAGTAGTACTCTCCCACCTTGATGATTTATGGTGTGGGCAGGTGAGATTTTGGGGTGGATGCGATGCTGTGTGTGTGTGTGTGTATGTGTTGCTCACCCTCTGGAATAAACAGTGTCGTGCTGTAGATGGGATGGAAGGCTTTATTAGACTGATCACCCGCCGCCTCCTCATTACCCTTCTCACAGATAATGAGAGCGGTGAACGTGCGATTTACTGCATCGTTGGACACCTGTGAGAGGAGATGAGAGGAAAGAGGAAAGAGAGAGAGGGGGAAACAAATAGAGGAGATTGAGGTAAGATGTGTAACTCCCTACTTAAACTGGTCCTGGGAAATACACTACTGGTCGAAATATATATATATTTTTTTAAGAAATTAAAACTTTTAATAAGCAAGGATGCATTAAAGCAATCAAAGGGGACAGAAAAGACACTTATAATCTTAAAAAATATTTTATCTCAAATGAATTCAATGTGTTGGAATGATATTTATCAGAGAATCCTGAAAAATGTATCATGGTTTCCAGAAAATTTTTAGGTTTTCAACATCGATAATAATCAGAAATGTTTCTTGAGCAGCAGATCAGTATATTATACTGATTTCTGAATGATCGTGTGACACTGAAGACTGGAGGAATGATGCTGACAACTCAGCTGCACATCAAAGGAATAAACTGCATTTTAACATAAAATAAAATATTTAAAATTCATAAAAATATTGTAATATTTTACAATACAGTTTTTAAATCACATAAATGCAGTTTTGTTGAACATGACACACTTAAAAAAAAAAAAAAAAAAAAAAATTAAACGATGCCAAACAAAAAAAAAACTATTATATTTCAGATTGTCTGCTATACACTCAAATTAGAAAAAAAACATCTTTGATATACAGCCATATAAATATTACTTAAAAAATGTCTTTAGATAAAAAAAATCTTATCTTTTATCTTTAATTAATAAAATATCTTACCCAAATGAATATATGATATTGTCACTCACTGGTCACTGCTGCAGATGTGTGTTCATGGTTAGAGAAGGAGAAGCTGACAGTAAAATGTGTTCATTATTCAGACACACACCTGTAGAATGACTCCCAGGGCGTTGTGATGCTGGCAGCTGTTCACCATCACCACCCTCCCCACACACAGAGCTTTCAGTCCATTCACTGACTCCAGAACAGCTCTCTGACACACACACACACACACACACACACACACACACACACATGCACACACACAGTGGAATTATTTTAAATATATAATACAATTTATACATATACTTCTGTACATATACATATATATAAAACAAACAATGATTGGTCTGGTGGTTTTGAAAGCACTTCAATTTTTGAAAGCTCTGATTGCTCTTATTTTTCTTAAATTATTAAATAAGCTAATAAAAAAAATACTATTAAAAATCAAAAACATTGTTTTAAAATAAACTAGCTAAATATTATCATCACCCGTTATTATAACAACACAACTGTACATTTTAAGAATTTAAAATCATATCAGTGTTATTTTAGTATTACTGAATTACAACAATATTTGTTAATAACATTTTTAATGACATTATATTTAGTCATCTAGCAGATGCTTTTATCCAAAGTGACTTACAAATGAGGACAATGGAAGCAATCCAAATCAACAAGAGAGCAATGATAAACAAGTGTGTAAGTCTCAGTTAGCTTAAAGGTTTAGTTCACCCGAGAATGAAGATTCGTCCCTCTTCTACTCCCCCTCATGTGACTTTGTTCAGAATAATCCAAAAACGTTATACCAAAAGTTATACCAAAAACTGTCCTTGCTCTTCCAAGCCTTTCAGTGGTGTAAGTGTGTTTGTTGTCAACCGTTCAGAAGACGTGAAACACATCTTCCGGTTCCCAACAGTCAGCAGAAGTGAGAAAAAAAAAGTGTTTATTATGTTTGAAATCTGTATATTTATCTCACAAAAAGGCATGGATTCACTACAGGGGGCCTTTATTCACCCCTCAGAGCCACCTGAGGGATGTTTTATTACAGATGCGCAGACTTTATTTCACGTCTTCTGAACGGTTGACAACAAACACCCGCTTACCCCCATTGAAAAGCTCGGAAGAGCAAGGACAATTTTTAATATAACTTCGATTGGATTATTCTTCATTATAATACTTATCAATTAATGCAACGGTGTCATTCAATCGCATCCCAACGGTTCAAGGTTTTTCTTCGCTGGTTTATAACTGCATGTGATCGCTGAAATGCTGTGAATCCAGTGTTTGAGTGTGCAGCTCTGTGATAGTGTACACTGTGCTCATATAAATGTGTGTGTGTGTGTGTGTGTGTGCACCTGCAGGGTCTCGGTGGTGATGCGCAGCTCTGTGATGGTGTGGTAATATGACAGTATATCAGACAGCTGCCCCTCCGTGTCCAGCGGAGGGAGAGAGGACAGCGTGTTTCTCAGCTCACTTATTCTCTTCTCATGAGCCTGAGCAACACAAAGACACAAACGACTTGGCTAACTGAAAGAGTTTCATAACATTTCATCACAGATTTCATTTTTTCCGCCTTCTGGAAGACTGAATTACTGAGGCATGCAAACCCCTCAGACGGCGTTCACCTGCGTGTCCCTGTGGTTCTCCGAGAAGCTCCTCTTCATCATGTCGGTGACCCTCAGGGCCTCCACACGCAGCAGATTCAGGATCATGGTGTAGGTCAGTCTGAACTGAGACTGCAGCACTGTCGGCTTCCCCTGACACAGACAAACAACGCCGCACATTAACACCATCTCTCTGTGCTCGTGTATAAATTTTATTTATATCACCCACTAGCATTGATTCATTCATTGGCTGCCAGTGTTTGAGCTACTTCTAAGACTATGGCATACATAAAAAACCATGACATATAATAGCATGAGGACACAATGTAAGGATGTTGTGTATCATGATGCTTTGTGCTCATCCAGTGTAAATGGAGCTGACATACAGCGGAGGTCCAGTCACACAGCAGCTCTTGACAACACACTGTGATTTATTACAGCATCAGCTGCTGTTGCCATGACGTCCATGACATGGAGCTGATTACTGTCCCGTCTGAGAAACACGCATCTCGCATGGACCGTGTCAAACGCACCTGCAGCTCAAACGCATGGGGAAAATCAAATGTTTTTTTATTTTTAAACAGCATGGAAATTACTTGTAAAACTAACTATATCATTACATTTTCTGAGGATCTGTCCATGCAAAAAAAAAAAAAAAAAAAAAAAAAAAAAAAAAAAAAAAATATTAAGAGTATCCCGAACATGTTCCTGAGCTGTTTTTTGTTTTTTTTGATCCAATGCAAATGATATTCTGGTCTCTCAAAATGAATCACTTGCCTTTTCAATATGACTTTGGAATTCATCTGCCTAATTTATCATCTTCCAGGTGAAAAACAAAGCTAAAAAATTAAGCTAAACATAATAATAAAACTATTCAAAATTATTTTTGGAAGTCAAATTTTGTTGAAATATTAGATGCAATACTCAAGCAAAAAAAAAAAAATTGTTAAGTTTAGTTTGAAGTACTAAAATTTCTAAAACTGAAATTAATTAAAAACATGTAGAAATGTATATTGTATACATGTTAATATTAAGAAAAAAGCAATACAAATAAAACTAAATTACTAAAACAAACTTAAATTAAAAAAGGGAAAATAAAAGCTATTCAAAACATTAATAAATAATATAGTAGTTTATAAAAAAATGACAATAAGGTTCCATTTGTTAACTATAATTAATGCATGAACTAACATTAACAAAGATGAAGAAATACTGGAACAAATGTATTGCTCATTGTTAGCTCAGGTCCATTAAACAACATTAATAGATACAACTTTTCATTCAATTAATGTACTAGTAAATAATGGAAACAACTTTAACTAAGATTTAGAAAATGCTTTAGAAGTATTTTTCATTGTTAGTTTATGTTAACTAATGTTAACAACTGGAACCTTGTTGTAAAGTGTTGAATACACTAAAATAACACTGGCTCCAAACTTTAAGTACAAAGAGCACTACAGATCAGCTTTCATGAGTGTTGATGCTGGTATGTGCAATGTGGAGACCAGCTAAATGACAACAGCACTAGTGAGTGCTGGTGAGTTGTGTGTGTGTGTATGGGGTCAGTGAATCAGAGACAGGGGTTAACTGACTGCACAGCCGTGATGTAAAACACTGAGAGGTTAAAACAGCTCCAATGAAGAGGAGACCAGTCACACACACTCCATCCACAAGAGGAGGACAGAGGTGCACTCACAGGCTGCATGACTCTAAAACCCTTGTGTTTAGCTCCAGACTGAACAATCAGGCAGTGACTTACAAAGACCAGATGGGATATCTCTTCTCAGATCCCAGTAAAGCCTGGATTAGGAGGAGATTGCTGCAGTAAAGGTGGAACATTTCAGAAAACTGTAAAAATCTAATCAGGTCCAATTTTTGGTTCACAGTTTGAGTCATCCTGAGGAGAACGATCACCAGTGAGGCGTCAGGCCTGACCAGAGGAGAGAGCTGGAGGTGTTTAACACAGACTGACCAGCATCATGGCGTGGAGGTCTCCCATTTCATGAACTCCCGCCTTACAGAGGATGATAACCGTCCCTGTAGCATCCAAACCTCTTCTGCCTGCACGACCCGCCATCTGAATGTACTCGCCTACACACACACACACACACACAGTTTAGTACTGAGACATTCTTGATCAACATCAGAGTAAGCATCAAATACTATACATTTACACACGTGGTTGAACCTTACTTTGAAATGTCACACACACACACATGCACACAAGTATGTGTGTGTGTGTGTGTGTGTTATCATTATTAGTATTACTATTAAAAAACATACTTTGCTTAAAGAAAAGTAAGCAGTTTTTTTTTTTTTGATTAAAATAATCATATAATTTATCATATATTTAAGTTCAACAAATACTATATGATAGTATCATTTAAAAGTTTGGATTAATACTTTTATTCAGCAAGGATGCATTCAACTGATTAAACGTGCCAGTAAATACATTTCTAATGTTACAAAAGATTTCCATTTCAAATAAAGGCTGTGCTTTTGAATGTTCTGTTCATCAAAGAATCCTGAAAATATTTTTTTTTCATGGTTTGCACAAAAATATTAAGCAGAATTTCAACATTGAGAGTAATAATAATAATGCTCCTAAGTATTTTTTTAATGTATTGTCACTTGTACGCAAATGTTTTATGAATATCGATTTTGTGTCCTTTTGGCAATATGCAAAATATATTTGATGCAATGGATAAACAGGGCCATATGTGTGCTATATTCTCTCCCTCTTGCCTTTTTTCATACACACTATTATTAGAAGAAAACTAGATTTAAGCATCTCTCTCTCACACACACACACACACATTAAAGGCCCCCTGCTGTCTCACTGCACATGTGCATAAACATCTGCACTACTGAGCAGAATTAATCTGCTCATTCATTAGAGACGGCTAATGCATCAAACGCCTGTAGCGTCTCCTCCAACAAGTATCTGACAGCTTCTTATAATGTCTACTGTTATGACAATACAAATCAATTATCATTTTAAATGAGAATACCTGCTACAGGCATGCTTAAGAGCTATTTTGATGTTTGAAATGTAAGAGCTGTGTTTTTACCAGGCAGCAGGTTTCTGAACCCGGTGCCGTCATGTTTGCGGATGCTGTCGAACACCACGGTTCTGGCAGGCATGTTCACACCCATGGCAAACGTCTCTGTAGCAAACAGCACCTGAAAGAGAAAGGTCACCAGCTCTTTTGAGAATATAGCGATAAATGTAGCTTTTTTTATATTCAAATAAAACAAGACCATAAAACAAACCTTTACTAAACCTCTGGAGAATAGCATCTCAATAATCTCCTTCAGGATCGGCAGGATGCCGCTGTGGTGAACACCAATCCCTCTCTTCAGCAAATCACGCATCGACAGGATCTGTGGGGACAAAACTATTTGTAAGACATATTCAAATAGAAAACATTACTGATTTTACTGTATTTTTGGTCAGATAAACAGCCTCGGTGAGCATAAGGGACTTTGGGTAACACTTCACTTGAAGCTGCTATGTATGATGCATTATAAAGGTATTCATAATGTACAATGCAAAACTTATGTATGTAACAAAAGTTAAAACGCATTATAATATTTGCAGATCCCCTAGTTAGATCTGAAATCAGTCATTTATCAAGTGTTTCAATGCATTGTACATTTTAAATATGTAACTATGAATGGATGAGTGTTATAATGTATTATAAGAATTATTCATAGAATCATAAGATGCATTACAAGTAGGGGTGTAACGATACGCGTATTCGTATTGAACCGTTCGGTACGACGCTTTCGGTTCGGTACGCGGTACGCATTATGTATACCGAACGGTTCGTTGGAGTATTTAATTATATTTGAAAAAAAAAAAAAAAAGAGAGAGAGAAATATAATGATATGCGTTCAACAAGGTAGCCCAATAACCCAAACAACGTAACAGGCAACGCCCCTGACACTCCCGAAGAAGAAAAAAACACCATCTTATATGTTTATGTTAGGCTACTCAGCAGGCGCTCGCTCACTCAGTACGCGCTGAAGGCTCGTTGCAAAATAGCCAATGCGTTTAACAGACTAGAAATGAGAAGATCCTCCAATAACCAACAGGTCTGGTGTTTGGGTGCACTTTGGATTCCCTTTAAGCTATAATGGTGATGGCAAGAGAGTGGTGGATAAAAAAACAACGGTATGTCGCATCTGCAACATGACAGGGTACACCAGCGGGATTACAAAAAAAAACAAAAAAAAACAAGCGGGAATATCTGGGATATATGCGTCAGTACTATCTGGGAAAAGACGAAAAAAAGGAGAAACATGCACGCAGCAAACTATACCTGCAGCATTTAGACACTATAGCTTACAGGGAATCCAACCCAAACACCAGACCTGTTGGTTATTTTAGGATCTTATATTTCTGGTCTGTTAAATGCATTCGACATTTTGCAACGAGCCTTCAGCGCGTGCTGAGTGAGCGAGCGCCTTAGGGGCCGTTCACATATCGTGCCTAAAAACGCATGGAAAACGCTAAGCGCGTCCTTTTCCTCCTT